>NC_068311.1:1274400-1296900 GCF_025860055.1 Xyrauchen texanus | reverse complement strand
GTCACAAACACACACACACTCATATACACACACACACACTGTCACAAACACACACACACTCATATACACACACACACTGTCACAAACACACACACACTCATATACACACAAACACATACACACACACTGTCACACACACTCATATATACACACACACACTGTCACAAACACACACACACTCATATACACACAAACACATACACACACACTGTCACACACACTCATATATACACACACACACACTGTCACAAACACACACACACTCATATACACACACACACACACTGTCACAAACACACACACTCATATATACACACACACTCATATACACACACAAACACATACACACACAAATATACACACACACTCATATATATACACACACACACTGTCACACACACTCATATACACACACACACACTGTCACACACACTCATATATACACACACACTCATATATACACACACACAAACATACACACACACTCATATATATACACACACAGACTGTCACACACACTCATATATACACACACACACAAACATACACACACACTCATATATATACACACACACTCATATATACACACACACACACACACTGTCACACACACTCATATATACACACACACATACATACACACACACACACACTGTCACAAACACACTCACACACACACACACACACACACATAGAGACACACACACTGTCACACACACACATATATACACACACACATACATACACACACACACACACTGTCACAAACACACACACACTCATATACACACACACTCATATATACACACACACTCATATACACACACAAACACATACACACACAAACATACACACACACTCATATATATACACACGCACACTGTCACACACACTCATATATACACACACACTGTCACACACACAAACACACACACACACACTCATATATACACACACGCACACTGTCACACACACTCATATATACACACACACTGTCACACACACAAACACACACACTCATATATACACACACGCATACTGTCACACACACTCATATATACACACACACTGTCACACACACACTCATATATACACACACGCACACTGTCACACACACTCATATATACACACACACACACACTCATATATACACAGACACACACACACTCATATATATACACACACACTCATATACACACACAAACACATACACACACAAACATACACACACACTCATATATACACACACACACATACACACACAAACATACACACACACACTCATATATACACACACACACATACACACACAAACATACACACACACTCATATACACACACACACACTTCATACCTCGTCATCACTCACGACTCCTCCATCAAACACTTTGGCCACAAGTTCATGACTGACTCGATCCAACAGGAACACAGAACAACTGAGAGAGAAACACAATAATATTCCACGTGTTTGTGAATCCGTTCATCCGCTCAGCTGCGTTTCATCTCTTCTTGCTAATATTTGAGCATAGACAGTTGCTGTGCATGTGTTTCTGTGTAATTGTTTTCATTAAATGTTACAATATTTGATTTGAGTTCATTTATATTTATGAGGCTGCTGCTCTTGTCATGCTAACACACACGGAGCGCTGAACGGTTCAGAATTGGCTTGGATGCATCCCAAAATGATCAAACACATAATTAAGTCCTGAGACCAAGGCTCTGTGTGTGTGTGTCTGTGTGTGTGAGTGTGTGTCTGTGTGTGTGTGAGTGAGTCTGTGTGTGAGTGTGTGTCTGTGTGTGTGAGTGTGTGTCTGTGTGTGTGTGTCTGTGTGTGTGTGTGTCTGTGTGTGTGTGTCTGTGTGTGTGTGTGTCTGTGTGTGTGTGTCTGTGTGTGTGTGTCTGTGTGTGTGTGTGTCTGTGTGAGTGTGTGTGTGTGTCTGTGTGAGTCTGTGTGTGTGTGAGTGAGTCTGTGTGTGTGTGTGAGTGAGTCTGTGTGTGTGTGAGTGAGTCTGTGTGTGTGTGAGTGAGTCTGTGTGTGTGTGAGTGAGTCTGTGTGTGTGTCTGTGTGTGTGTGAATGAGTCTGTGTGTGTGTGAGTGAGTCTGTGTGTGTGTGAGTGAGTCTGTGTGTGTGTGAGTGAGTCTGTGTGTGTGTCTGTGTGTGTGTGAATGAGTCTGTGTGTGTGTGTCTGTGTGTGTGAGTGAGTCTGTGTGTGTGTGTGTGTGTGTGTGTGTGTGTCTGTGTGTATGAGTGTGAGTGAGTCTGTGTGTGTGTGTGTCTGTGTGTGTGTGAGTGAGTCTGTGTGTGTGTGTGTGTCTGTATGTGTGTGTGCGTGTGAGTGTGTGTGTCTGTATGTGTGTGTCTGTATGTGTGTGTGTGTGTGTGAGCGTGTGAGTGTGTGTGTGTCTGTGTGAGTGTGTGTGTCTGTATGTGTGTGTGTCTGTGTGTGTGTGTGTGTGTGTGTGTGTGTGTGTGTGTGTGTGTGAGTGTGTGTGTGTGTCTGTGTGTGTGTGAGCGTGTGTGTCTGTATGTGTGTGTGAGTGTGTGTGTGAGCGTGTGAGTGTGTGTGTCTGTATGTGTGTGTCTGTATGTGTGTGTCTGTATGTGTGTGTGTGTGTGTGAGCGTGTGAGTGTGTGTGTCTGTATGTGTGTGTGTGTGTCTGTGTGTGTGTGTGTGTGAGTGTGTGTGTCTGTGTGTGTGTGTGTGTGTGTGTGAGTGTGTGTCTGTATGTGTGTGTGTGTGTGTCTGTGTGTGTGTGTGTGTGTGTCTGTATGTGTGTGTGAGTGTGTGTGTGTGTGTGTGTGTGTCTCACATCTCAGCGTCACTCAGGTTTCGGGCTTCAACGATGATTTCCTGTAATAATACAGACACGTCGTCTGAAGAGAGAGAGAGAGAGAGAGAGAGATGACTTCATAACAGTGAAATAAACAGCATCATTCAATTCTTGAATAATGGAATCTGGACCGTTACTTTTGATATATGAGGTGATAAAAAAGAAATATCCCAAACAAAACAAATATAAATGTGTTGTCACTCAAAGACAGTCAATATGGGAAAAGAGTGAAATGGTTCCAAACTGAGGGACGAGCAAGGGATGGAAATCATAACGAATTTAGTGATTGAAGTTACAATTCAATCCCATTAACAATTCTCTTTTAGCACTCACGGATTCACAAGTCTTCTTTAAACCTCGAGCGACCCGCGTCCACGTGCGTGTACTTTGGTTTTTAGCTTTGCTACACGCAACGCATAATTATATTTCATTTAAACCAACTGATCTCAGTTCAGGAGACTCTGTGCTGTCAGTAAAGGGTTAAACCTTCAGTGCACGGAGTCATGTGACAGAACAACATGGAGCACACTGGAGGTTAAGTCATGCACTAAATAGGGAGCAAGGGAGCATCCTATAACTCTCCTATAACTGTTCTGAGACCAGTGCAGACAGACAGCACACTGGAGGTTAAGTCATGCACTAAATAGGGAGCAAGGGAGCATCCTATAGCTCTCTATAACTGTTCTGAGACCAGTGCAGACAGACAGCACACTGGAGGTTAAGTCATGCACTAAATAGGGAGCAAGGGAGCATCCTATAGCTCTCTATAACTGTTCTGAGACCAGTGCAGACAGACAGCACACTGGAGGTTAAGTCATGCACTAAATAGGGAGCAAGGGAGCATCCTATAGCTCTCTATAACTGTTCTGAGACCAGTGCAGACAGACAGCACACTGGAGGTTAAGTCATGCACTAAATAGGGAGCAAGGGAGCATCCTATATCTCTCTATAACTGTTCTGAGATCAGTGCAGACAGACAGCACACTGGAGGTTAAGTCATGCACTAAATAGGGAGCAAGGGTGCATCCTATAACTCTATATGCAGTTAAGTGCGTTCACTCCAAAAATCTGCTCAAAAGTTCAGTTTCAGACAAAATGACAAAGATACAAGATACATGTGTACTAAACGTCTTATGAGGGAATTATCTACAATCCCATGATGCATTACGTAATGGTGTATTAGAATAAAAAACTATGGAAAATTATATTTAAAGTTGTTCATTATAAGTTTTCAAACATATTTTAAATGTAATGCAAATTGTTAATGTAGTTTCAGAGTAAGACGCGGTTTGTTTGCTGTGATTCTCTGATTGGTGGATCTCTCTTGAGGATTATGGGTAGTGTAGTTCTTCACTAGGAATTGTGCTATTAAACGCGATGAAATAACGTGGACTGATGACTTCAACGGAAGAATGTACTATTGCTCTCACCTTGGAGATCACGGTAGATCTGTCTTTTTTAACACGAGGAGGTTACTCCATGTGACTCTACCCTCCCTAGCAACCTGCCCAATTTGGTTGCTAAGGAGACCTGGCTGGAGTCACTCAGCATGCCCTGGATTCAAACTCACGACTCCAGGTGTGATCGTCAGCGTCAATACTCGCTGAGATACACAGATTCCGCCTTTAAAACTTTTTAAGTTATTGTTAAAAATCGATTCTCCTATGGAGAAATTGAATGTGGGTTTTGGGACTGCAAGTGCTTTATAAAAACACATTTTGTCTTTGTATTATTTTACAGCATCTCTGATCACATTCAATCAGACTCACAATGTCAAAGAAAACAAACGTCATGAAATTCATTCAGTTCAAGATTTCTAAATAAATGGACACAAATCTGAATAAGAACTTGATTGAAATCCTAAACAGAAATCGAATTGATCTTTATAATCCTTTAAAAATCCAAACCGGTTTTATGTTAGTTTGACTCACCCAGGTGTGTAAAGAGGTTTTTAGCCACTTGCAGCAGAGCCTGAACAAAAATGAGACAAATATGATACAAAACACAAAGATAGACACAAGTATGTGTGTGTATGTGAGTGTGTGTGTGTGTGTGTGGTCTGACAAAACAACCCCCTACCTCCGCGTGGTACCGGATGGGCAACGTCATGGGCAGCGCCATGGGGGGGAGGGCGAATAGAGACTGTTCCCTCCCCGTTTTTTGGTTTTGTTGGTCATGGCGCTTTGTAGCCACCACAGCGGCCAAATGGGGGCTCTGGATGGGTGCGAGGGGCTGGTAACCCCTTCACCTTCTTACTGATTACCACTAAACCACAAATTAAAACTTTAAGTAAGCTAGTGCCGGAGGCCCTGGGGGGACAGGCGTCTATGACGTCTCCTGGCCAAACTCCATCTGGTAGAGCCAGGAGACTGAATCCTCACCATTGGGGCTGCTCCAGAAACAACAAAAAGCCACTATGGATGACCACGTGGAATGTTTGAACGCTCACAGCGGAGGAGAGGCTGCCACTGCTCTGTCGGGATCTGGACCGGTACCGCCTGGATCTCTGTGGTGTTGAGGAGGTCCGGTGGACTGGCTCTGGCTCTTGCCAATATGACAAGACTACCAAACAACAGGGAGTGGCTCTTCTGCTGAACAAAAGAATAAAGGGAGCGTGGGAGCGTGGCGGTGAGGTGTGGGATGCTGTGAGCCCCAGGTTACTCTGGGTTCGCCTTCCCATCAACCAGGGGCGAGGAGTAGTGGTCGTGGTTACTTATGCCCCCACCGAAGATGAACATCCATGGAGGGATGCGGGAAAGACTGATGAGTCATATGCCTTCTATGACCTCCTGTCACAGGTGTTGGCTAAAGTGGCCCCTCGGGATAGAATCATCATGTTCGGTGATTTCAATGCCCGAGATGGTCATGATGCTAGCACCTGGTCTGGAGTGATTAGAAGACGTGGGCCTGATCAGCTCAATAACAACGGTAGGAGGCTGCTAGATTTTTGTGCAGTCCATGGGCTTGTAATTACTAACACACTGTTCTAGCATCGGCGCATCCACACAACATTATGGATGCATGCCGGGTCCAAGCAAGAACATCTGCTGGACAACATAGTGATGGAAGAGCGGATGCGGGCACATGTCCTTGACACCATGACCTACCGTGGAGCTGATCTGCCCACTGACCATCGACTTGTCATCTGTAAGATGCACCTGCCATTCTTCCAATCCGGTGGTGGGTGTAAACCCAGGACCCCTTTCAAACCCATAGTGGCCTGGTCTATGCTAGCTGATGAAAGTTGCAAATGACAATTTCAGCATCGCTTGCTTCTGGGGTTGGCATCATCCCCCACTCCTCCGGATGTCGTGGGGGAATGGGCGAGGTTTAAGGCTGTGGCTCATGTAACTGCAACGGCAGTTTTGGGCACACGGTCCAGACCTCCTCAGAAACCCTGGCTGACAGAGGAGGTGTTCAGGCTGGCTGAGAAAATGCAACAGGCCCACTCTCATCATCTACAGCATCCCATGTCAGAGAATGAGGAGGCTTACCGCAGCCTTCGCTCGTAGGTTCGGAGAGCCGTGAGGTGCTGCAAGGATGGTTGGTGGTTGCGGGTTGCTGAGGAGATGGAGTCTGCCTCAATGGCCCACGATAAAATCACTCTTTAATTCTATCAAGAAAGTTACTTGCAGCGCCACACCTATTACCATCATTAGGGGAAAGAACGGTGATCCAATCTCTGACCCCTAGGAACAGGTTTGCAGATTTTCTGAGCATTTCTGTGAGGTCCTGGGGAAGGGGAAGTCCTTCAGCCTGGAAAACATTGTGGGACAAAGTGGGGATGACCCTGCTGGGGCTGCGGTGCCTCAAATATTGGAGGAAGAAGTCACTCTCTGTGGGTGGCTGGCTGAGGTGCCATCTTTGGAGGAAGTACTGAAGGTGATCCGGAGCCTGAGACCAGGAAAGGCACCGGGCAGAGATGATCTCCCCAGTGAAATGCTGAGGGAGGGTGGTGTTTGTGCACAGACTGCCCTACATGACATCATAACAACAGTCTGGACCACTGGGCAGGTTCCACAGGATTGGAAGGATCCCCTGGTGGTCTCTCTCTTTAAAAAGGGGGACCACACAGATTGTAACAACTATAGGGGCATCTCGCTCCTCAGTGTGCCGGGAAAGGTCCTGGCATGGATTATTCAACATTGCCTTGCCAGGCACGCTGAGGAGAGACTTGCGGAGCCCCAGTGTGGTTTCAGGAAACTCTATGTCCATCTGCTACAGCAGAGGTGTAGGGAATTCCAGCAAGACCTACATCTCTGCTTTATTGACCTGGTCAAGGCCTATGATACCATCTGTACGCCTGGGCTCTGGGTTGTTCTTCGTGCTTTCGGAGTCCCAGACCCGCTGCTCGCGATCATTAAGGACCTTCACGATGGCGAGCACGCCCGGGTAAATCTACGTGGCTGGGAGTCGGAGCCATTCCCTGTTCACCTTGGAGTGTGACAGGGATGTCCTCTGGCTCCCACATTATATAATATCTATTTCGACCAGGTGGTTCGTGAAGCCTTCGATGGCTGTACCGGAGGAATTTCCATCTGGTACAGATATAATGGGAGGTTGATCGATGCCCGGGTGTGGTCAAGGGATGGCTCCCTATTGGTCAACCACATTATGTATGCTGATGATCTGGTGATTGCTGCTCACCCAGAGGATGAGTTGGAGGTGCTGCTGATGAACCTGGCGCTTGCCACTAAGAGATGGGGCCTTACCATCAGCCCAATCAAAACTAAGCACCTGCCTGGCTATTATGTACCATCGGACACTACACCCCCACAGCTCCCAATTGGTGATGGGGCAGTTGTGGAGAGAGTGGAGTGTTTTCCATACCTGGGAAGTGTGCTTATGACCAGCTCCGGTTTGACAGCAGAGGTCTCACTCCGAATCAGTCGAGCGGCATTATCTTTTCATCGGTTGCGTATCGCTGTGTGGAAGCTACCCGGTTTGTCGCTCCGCACAAAGCTTCAGGTATTCTTGGCCATGGTCATTCCCTCCCTTCTCTATGCTTGCGAAACGTGGACCCCCCTAATGGAACATCTTCGCTGGTTAGAAACATTTAGGCTGGCCTGCCTAAGATCCATCCTGGGTTTAACCAGGCTGGATTGTGTGAGGAGCTCACAAATCCTTGAAAGATGTGGACAAAGTCCCATCGGTGAGCTCCTCCGGCAGGCAAGGTTGCGTTGGCTGGGTCATGTAGCCTGCATGCCCGGCCACTACATGCCTAAACAGCTTTTGTTCGGCCGGATAGAGGGGGCTAAGCGGGCGCGGCACGGGCTGGAAAAGAGATGGAGTGATGTGGTACAAGTAGATGTGGAGCTGAGTGGACTTGCCGATGACTGGTACCAGCGGTGTCAAGATCGGCCTCTTTGGAGGAGGCTTGTGAAGGACGCTACTGGCCAGTTGGAGGCAGTCACCTTCCAACAACAACGGAGGGCAGCGGAGCGACGCTCACAACAACAAGCAGAGCGTGGCTAAAGCACAGCAAGTTGGTGCATCAGCCAGTCATCTCAGTCAGTCGACCCATGTCACCTGATGGATCGGTCCCGTGACCTCCTGCCAGCGGGCGTTCGACACTTAACGTGGCCTAAACATGCACATAGCCTGGCACAAGCGTTGTGGTGACGTCACCACAACTTAGTGGTGAATGGCAGTTGTTGTTGTTGCTGTGTGTGTGTGTGTGTGTGTGTGTGTGTGTGTGTGTGTCATGAGAGATTATGAAAGGTCAGGGCACTGAGTGCTATTTCTGGTGCACTCTGGGAGTTCTCATCACAAGATACTTGTGAAACTGCCCGACTGCACTCCATCAACCTCTCTTTCTGTGCTAACCCACAAAGCTCTCGTTTGTTTTCATTTGTTTGGTGTGTTTTGCTGCTTAGACTTATTTTCAAGTTTCATAACACAGTCATAAGTACTCACATGAAGGTAAACAGGATTTTATGATCAGTTTCAGTGTCCGAGGGGAACATTTGTACTAAAAACATTTCCAAAGAAAATCAAATAAATGTGTGTTTCTTCTCTTGGTCTCAGGAGTTTCTCACCTGACACTCAAACTTGAGCTTCTGTTCTTTCTGAAAGGCGAGTGTGCTGGTGAGAACCGTCGACGTGTAACAGAAACAGTGTTGAATCACGTGTTCATCGGCCTCCGTGTACCTGTAGACACACACACAAACACACACACACACAAACATACACTCACAAACATACACACACACGCGCAATCACACACACACAATCACACACACAGACAAACATACACACACACACACGAGCAATCGCACACACACAAACGCACACACACACATGCAATCACACATACACACACACACACAATCACACATTCACACACACACGCGCGCGCAATCACACACACACAAACACACACACACACACACAATCACACACACAAACACACACAAACACACAATCACACACACAAACACACAATCACACACACAATCACACACAAACACACACACAATCACACACACACAAACACACAATCACACACAATCACACATACACACACACACAGAGGAAATCTTTTAACAACACACACCTGATATTACTGCACACAAACACAGATTATGAAGCACTTTACTCGAATGGGGAACAAAATAGTGTCACTGAAATTAGGGGGAAAAACATCAAATATCCTCAATCACATCTGGAGGTGAAACTAAATATTATGAGCTGATGTTTAATGTGAAACTTATTTCACATGAGGATTGCAACTTGTGCAACCCGGTTACCAAAATGTGGGATATAAATATATGATATTAAAACCCTGATTTCGGTATTTCGTCCATTAACCCTTTAAACTCTGAAGCCGTTTTTATAGAGTTCCTGTTTCAGTGGCGTACACAAAATTAAAGGCTCATAACTCAACAAACAAAACAAAACAAACAAAAACAAGGGTCAAGTGTTTGGTATCATTGTAAAGAAAAAAAAACATTGCAATTTGTTTAATGACATACTGTAGATTATGATACATTCTGAGACTCTCAATCTAAGAAACTGCTGAAAAAATCACAAATAATTGAGCCAAAATGTATTTTTTTCTTATTTTTCTGATTTGACATTAAATATCTCTGGGTGTAAATAATGTGGCTCCGAAAAACAGCTTTTGTTTTGTTCTCAATCATGTCGACTGTATCTGAGAATAATATTGTGTTGATGCGCCAAAGCAATCAAAAGTTCCAACATTACAAATATAATTGATCATAGTGTCCAAAAACATCTCCAAACAAATAAAAGATAATAATTGTACATAAGAACTAATTACACATGCAAACACAACAATGACTAAAGGTTTGCATAGCATGCACACATGATTTTAGTCATGAGATTTCACAGAATGAGTTTCATTCTGTGTCATTTGAGTCATCATTGAGTCTGTGTCATGTATTTGGCGCCATCTCCTGGTGGTCATATGTAACATTGTGCTTCATGTGGATTATCTAATGATCTATACATCTGATTATCTTGTGTGTGGACTCCATTGAAAGATAATCACAGACTCTAAATAATGAAATGTGATATTTTATGTTCCATTATTGTTTTGTGAAGTTATAAGTGAAAACGCGGCATATAAGCAACCCAAAGACATATATTTAGCTGTTACTCGCTATATTTTCATCTGTGAGTAAAACAAATAATCTGGTTGTATTTTACTCTTTGAGATCTTTCCAACGACATATGACACATGAATATTTGATCAGTTTGATGTTTTTACCGATTACAAAAATACGTAAAGTGCAATTAAATTTTTTAATAAATGATCAAAACGAACACTTCTGATTTATCTGCAGATTTTAAAGCACTTGTTCAGTTTTGGTCATAATGTCTACATGCATTATAAAGTACAGCTTATAAACTTTCAAACGATATTTATTTTTGTGTTGGTCAACACAGCTTAAAGGGTAAATGTTAAAAAAATGTTTTTTCCACCTCAGGAGATCAAACTAAATATTATAAGCTGATGTTTAACGTGAAACTTTTTTTAAATGAAGACTGTAACTTGTGCAACCCTGTTACCAAAACTTGGGATATTTCTGAATATGGATTAAAAACCCTGATTTGTGAGATTTTGTTATTTCACAGCATCAAGTAAACATGAAAATTAAATAAACATATCAATGAAATTCTTGCGTAAAAGATCTAATAATGTTCTAATGTTAAAATAATGCACTAGATTAGAATGCTGGTTTACAGTTCATATATTATTTGTTTGTTTGATTTTTCCCAAAATAGCTTTGGGAAAAAATAGCTAAAAAACTAAAAACTAGCGCTGTCAATCGATTCAAATTTTTTCCGAATTAATTACATGAACTGCGATGAATACACAACAGAAGTGTTTGAACACAAGAAAACTTCCTCATCGTGTTCTGTCGCTAACGTCAAGCTAAGGCCTAGTCCAAACTAATACCTTTTCGTTTGGCCATTTTTTGCAGACAAAATCGCGTTTTTGTCCTCGAAAACGTAGCTTTTTGAAAACGCAATCCAAAGTGGATACATTTGAAAATGCCGTTTTGGCGTTGCAGTGTGGACTGTGAAAACGGACGCTTTGGAAAACGATGAAGCATTTTTAGTCATGTGACCTATCCAACCAAAACAATCAAGATGGCGGCCCGTGTTATGATACTCACTTTGATCACATTGTTAAAAAATAAATGTCACTTTGTATAACCTTCACATTGTGTTCCTTCCAAGGCGACGGGAAGTTTACTTGGAATTGGTGTCCGGCGACGGAACAATTGCGTTTCAGGCCGTACATGCAGCGCTGTGACACTATTTAACCATTTTCATACGTTTCAGCGGGGACGAATAATGCTTAGTGTGGACGGAGAGCGTTTTGAAACGAAATCGCCGTTTTCAAATGTATCCGGATTAATATAGACGTAGCCGAAGTGGCCCATTATACAAAGGTGCCTGGAATTGTTCCTGGCAGGCAGCCGAGGCCCTAACCCCGCCCCCATCCCTAATCATATATAGAGCTTGTAAGGCCTTCCAGGAACAATTCGGGCACCTTTCTCCCGTCGTGGTCTGAATGTGTTGTGTGCGCAGCTGGAGTTTCGCTCACTGCCCCCTGCTGAAAACAGGTGCTACTACAAGCTTCAATTGCTCCGATGGAAGGAATATTCTTTCTTAATTGCGTAATATGTTTATGCATAATTTTTTTTATATAAGTAATCGCACGGAAGGAATGTGTTAAATCGACATCCCTAGTAAAAAAAATGAATCACATGCTTAATTACATCCATGTACCCGAACACACACACACATGCAGAAAACCTTTAATCAAGTTCTGGACACATTGTTCACTATCGGTTTGAAAGTGTTTCCTGTCAAAGGATTTAATTTCACCTGTCAGGAGGTTTTAAAGGCACGACTGTTTTCCACACAATCCTGCCAAAACAAGTCAGTACAGAAACAGATATATGAAACACTGTCAACAGTGAACGAATGATCTTTCTCTTTCTTTCACACACTCGCCAAGATCCGTGAGCTGCTGGCGAAGCACAAACCGTCTGAGTAACTACAGAACATCGTTCATGAAACGTCACAGACAGTTTAATAAATCATGTGAATCTGAGTGAAACTACAGCCGCTGAACTGTTGAACAAGTTACTACATAACAACATATAACAGCAGCACAATTATGTGAATCAGTTCATAATGTTTGAAAGGAATATTCCGGGTTCGATACAAGTTCTGCTCAATCGACAGCCATGTGTTGATTCATGTTGAAACATTCCTTTCGGCTAGTCCCATACTCATGTAAAACCCTCCTGTGACATTCTGTCTTTTATATCAAAACACATTTTCCTAATTGAATAAAAATGGTTTGCTTTATCTGAGTAGAGCAAGACTTGGTGACTTTTCCTCCAATTTACCATCTGAACATAAACATGTAAATAATAATTGGGCTTGATTCGATAAGTCTACGTGGTCGTATATAAAAATAAATAAAGCGACACTTTGGTATTCATGGTCAAAACTGACCGACCAATGAAAATAAACGAGAAAGACCAAAAACAGAGCAATTTCTTTTATCCTTCAATGTGCAAAAACACAGACACAAATTACAGGGTGAGACACTAAAACATCCTCAGTACAAAACACACACACACACACACACACACAAACACACACTCCCACTTACACACACAGACACACACACACTCCCACTTACACACACAGACACACACACACTCCCACTTACAGATACACACACACACACACACACTCTTTCACAAAAACACCCACGTACACACACACACATACACACACACACACAGACGCACACACACACACTCCCACTTACACATACACACACACACACAGACACACACACACACAGACGCACACACACACAGACGCACACACACACACACACACACTCCCACTTACAGATACACACACACTCCCACTTACACATACACACACACACACAGACACACACACACACACACAGACACACACACACACAGACGCACACACACACACACACACTCCCACTTACAGATACACACACACTCCCACTTACACATACACACACACACACAGACACACACACACACACACACACTCCCACTTACACATACACACACACACACACACACTCTTTCACAAAAACACCCACGTACACACACACACATACACACACACACTCTCTCACAAAAACACACACACACACTCACACACACTCTTTCACAAAAACACACACGTACACACACACACTCACTCTCACACACACACTCTCACACACACACACTCACGGTCACACACTGACACACTCACATACACACACACACTCACTCACACACACACAGACGCACACAAACACACACACACACACACACACTCTTTCACAAAAACACCCACACACACACACTCACACACACACTCACTCACACACACACAGACGCACACAAACACACACACACACACACACACACTCTTTCACAAAAACACCCACACACACACACTCACACACACACTCACTCACACACACACAGACGCACACAAACACTCTTTCACAAAAACACCCACACACACACACTCACTCACACACACTCTCTCACAAAAACACACACACACACTCACACACACTCTTTCACAAAAACACACACGTACACACACACACACTCACTCTCACACACACACACACACACACACTCTCACACACACACACACTCATGGTCACACACTGACACACTCACATACACACACACACTCACTCACACACACTCTCTCACAAAAACACACACACACTCACACACTCACACACACTCTTTCACAAAAACACACACGTACACACACACACACACACACTCACTCACACACACTCTTTCACAAAAACACACACATACACACTCACTCTCACACACACTCTCACACACACACACACTCACGGTCACACACTGACACACTCACAAACACACACACACACACAGATACACACACATACACAAACACACACACACATACACACACACACTCACTCACACACACTCTCTCACAAAAACACACACTCTTTCACAAAAACACACACGTACACACACACACTCACTCTCTCACACACACACACACACTCACACACACACTCACGGTCACACACTGACACACTCACATACACACACACACTCACTCACACACACTCTCTCACAAAAACACACACACACTCACACACACTCTTTCACAAAAACACACACGTACACACACACACTCACTCTCACACACACACTCATGGTCACACACTGACACACTCACAAACACACACACACACACACAGATACACACACATACACAAACACACACACACATATACACACATATACACACACAGTCACACACACACACTCCCACATACACACACACGCACACATACACACACTCCCACTTACACACACACAAACACACACTCCCACTTACACACACACATACACACACTCCCACTTACACACACACATACACACACTCCCACTTACACACACACATACACACACTCCCACTTACACACACACATACACACACTCCCACTTACACACACACATACACACACTCCCACTTACACACACACATACACACACTCCCACTTACACACACACATACACGCTTATCCACATGCTTATGTTTGTCTGTTGTTTTCCAGCTGATGACAAACTCAAAAGATAAAGTTGACAATAAAATACTGTGCACACACATCTTGTGTCTAAACGTTTGAAACTGAGTATTTTAACGTTTACGGATTGACTTTCATTGACTTCTATTGTAAGTGTCTCACTGGAACACAGATATTGTCTGTTTATGGGAAAGTTTAAATTCTGTTCAGAGGTAAAAACATTATGCCACAAATGCTGTTGATGAGCTCATCTTGCATTGAACCTGGAACATTCCTGTAATTAATCCATTAATCCATTATTCGTTTGTTTCACCACTGAATCACGTTCATTCAAATATGTGTCATTAGTATACAAATGTTATTTTATTATTTCAGTGAATATCTCGGCCTCTGAGTGGACTACAAACTCAATCTAGGTGTCATTAGAAAGCTGAGATCCTCCCCTTTGTGATGCTGTATGGACATTTATCAGTATTCAAAAATCCTATATTTACAATGATTTGTTTGGCATGCTTTTCTTGCTGGATGGCATATTTTGTTCTGGATATTTAAGATATAACATTGGACTATTCACACAAGCTCACAGACAAGTGAAAAATGCCAAATTTAATGTAAAAGCAGATATAAAGTGTTTGGTTATTTAGGGCTTACAGCAGCAGTTATTGGAGCATAAATGAGATGTTTGTATTTGATGACTTACACAATTCATATTTCACTTTGTGAGTCTTTTTAAAATCATTTGAGCTGTCATATTAATGCAACAAAATGATCCATACAGTTACATTCCTAAGAATGAGAGCTTTCATTTGATATATGACATGACCATATATGTGCTATGTGAAGGACTTTTATTTTGATATAAATATTTCTAACCCATTACCACTAGGGGGCGCTAATTATCGATGTGACTGTTTGAGGCCTTATTTAGTTATTTTAAGCAGCATAAATGCAGATGTGATGTTATCTATGAAAAGTACAGATTCTAATCTTTCAAATGACACCTCATATGCATGACTTATATATACGGAGCCTTAAACATTTTAAACGTAAACTTGTATTATTATATAGCGCCCCCTATTGGACCCGCCGCTAGTGTCGCATGTATCTTAGACTCCTGCTGCATTATTTAAATGGCCTGACACCAGATTATTTTCGTGATAGTACACAAAGTTTGATAATTGAACACACAGACCTGTTTCCTCCCAGCTTGTTGAAGGTGCACGCTAGCGCCACCACCTGTCCAGTGGCTTGACTGATCACAGGCACACACAGCATTGAGTTCGGCTTGAACCCCAACAAACTGCTCAATAAACCCCGTTCCTCCTGTTGAGAGACAGAGAGAGTATTCAAGCGATTCAAAGCACTTTTGATCTTCGGGCGTGTCTGAAGCGGAGGCAAATGTTAGTGGGACCTTTTAGTTTCAGTAATATTTAAACTTTAAAGTAAAGCCCCAAACGTATCAAACAGGTCTGGGATAATCCCCGAAAATCCACTTCAACTGGTCCTGGACATCACAAACAATTAATAAATAAAACTCAAATCAAAATTCATTTGAAAAGTTTATTAAAAACATTCTTTCTACATTAACTGCATCAACGTTTAATATTGTTGCATATTATTGTTCTCATATTGCTGTGGGGAAATGGATTTACGGGCACCGTTGAGTGTTTTTAAATCATTACAAAAAATCAGCTTATTCAAAAAAATGGAAAACACGAGAGAACCGTCTGTGCTGATAATAGAGAACGATCAGCTGCACTCACTGACAACCTCCTGCACTAGCATGAACATACTGACAGCAGCTGTGAGTGTGTGTGTGTGTCTGTGTGTCTGTGTGTGTGTGTCTCTGTGTGTGTGTGTGTGTCTGTGTGTGTCTGTCTGTGTGTGTGTGTCTCTGTGTGTGTGTGTGTCTGTGTGTGTGTGTGTGTGTGTGTCTATGTGTGTGTGTGTGTGTCTATGAGTGTGTGTGTGTGTGTCTGTGTGTGTGTCTCTGTGTGTGTGTGTGTGTCTCTGTGTGTGTGTGTGTGTGTGTGTCTATGTGTGTGTGTGTGTGTCTATGAGTGTGTGTGTGTGTCTGTGTGTGTGTGTCTCTGTGTGTGTGTGTGTGTCTCTGTGTGTGTGTGTGTGTCTGTGTGTGTGTGTCTCTGTGTGTGTGTGTGTGTCTGTGTGTGTGTGTGTGTGTGTGTGTCTATGTGTGTGTGTGTGTGTCTATGAGTGTGTGTGTGTGTGTGTGTGTTTGCGTGTGTGTGCGTGTGTGTGTGTTTGTGTGTGTCTGTGAGTGTGTGTGTGTTTGTGTATGTGTGTGTGTGTCTATGAGTGTGTGTGTGTGTCTATGTGTGTGTGTGTGTGTCTATGAGTGTGTGTGTGTGTGTGTGTGAGAGTGTGTGTGTGTTTGCGTGTGTGTGTGTGTTTGTGTATGTGTGTGTGTGTGTGTGTTTGTGTGTGTCTGTGTGAGTGTGTGTGTGTTTGTGTATGTGTGTGTGTGTGTATTTGTTTGTGAGTGTGTGTGTGTGTTTGTGTATGTGTGTGTGTGTGTGTGTTTGTGAGTATGAGTCTATGTGTGTGTGTGTCTATGTGTGTGTGTGTGTCTATGAGTGTGTGTGTGTTTGTGTATGTGTGTGTATGTGTGTGTTTGTGAGTATGAGTCTATGTGTGTGTGTGTCTATGTGTGTGTGTGTGTCTATGAGTGTGTGTGTGTGTGTGTGTGAGAGTGTGTGTGTGTTTGCGTGTGTGTGTGTGTTTGTGTATGTGTGTGTGTGTGTGTGTTTGTGTGTGTCTGTGTGAGTGTGTGTGTGTTTGTGTATGTGTGTGTGTGTGTATTTGTTTGTGAGTGTGTGTGTGTGTTTGTGTATGTGTGTGTGTGTGTGTGTTTGTTTGTGTCTATGTGTGTGTGTTTGTTTGTGTGTGTGTGTCTATGTGTGTGTGTGTGTCTATGAGTGTGTGTGTGTGTGTGAGTGTGTGTGTGTGTTTGCGTGTGTTTGTGTATGTGTGTGTGTGTGTGTTTGTGTGTGTCTGTGTGTGTGTGTTTGTGTATGTGTGTGTGTGTGTGTATTTGTTTGTGAGTGTGTGTGTGTGTGTGTGTTTGTTTGTGTCTATGTGTGTGTGTGTGTGTCTATGAGTGTGTGTGTGTTTGTGTGTGTATGTGTGTGTGTTTGTGTGTGTGTGTTTGTGTGTGTGTCTGTGTGTGTGTGAGTGTGTGTGTGTTTGTGTATGTGTGTGTGTTTGTGTATGTGTGTGTGTGTGTGTGTGTGTGTGTTTGTGTGTGTGTCTGACTGACCTGACTCACATCCTGTAGTGTAATAGATTTCTTTGTCTCAACCACCTGCCCAAACCGCCCAAACATGAGCTGCCGACAGACAGACAGGGAGAGAGAGACAGATAATATATCTGACATAGATCTGGTAAAAAAAAAAACAATATTTTACAAACACACAAAAAATAATAAAAAAGAAAACTTACTGGAAAACTGATTTCTTCTTCTAAAACTTTATCACCAACAACCTGCAGAGAAACACTGAAAACATGAGTGTGTGTTTGTTTATGCGCGCGCGGGTGTGTGTGTGTGTCAAAAGTAAACATCTAATTTATATAACATATAGTTGTGGTTCTGGATGCTGATTGGTCAATACACTGTTCCAGCTCTGTGTAACGCAGTACAACATGTCCTGAACGGTTTGTCTGCTAGTCGTCTTAACTGCAAATCTGTAAACACTATGAAACTCATCTGAACTAGAATAATAAATGTAAGAATAAAGTTAACCTCGTGTGACCCCGTGTACACATGCGTGGACATTGTATTTTGGCTTCTCTATATGCAGCGCATAATTTAAATGAATATAAAGCGACTGAATGCTGTTCACGAGACTCTAGACGGTCATTTAAGGGTTAAACTTCTGCCGCATGAGTCATGTGACACAACAACAGTGAATCCTGTTTGGTTGTAAAGAGGAGAGTCTCTAGTTTCATTTGATACACCGCTTTAAATAATCTGTTCATTTTTCACGTGTCAACACGCTGATAAACATGATGTCCACATATGTGCACACTGGAACTACATTTCCTCAAAAGTAGAAAAAACATGTTTGTTATTTGAATCAACTATAAACTCATCTGTGGGTCATTTCACTTCATTTTAATATACATTTAGTCATCACTGTACAATACAGTACAACTTAGTCCCGCTGTCCACATATGAGGACGTACATTATTAGGGAAACGATTTGCTGTAGAAATGTTTGGCATATTTATTAGGTGCTACTGGTTGAATATGCACACAGCCGTCACGCTCAAGTCTCAGGAGGTGAAACAGTAATATGTGGGGACGTATTAGAGAAGCATATGTGTGTGCGTCACCTGACAGAAGAGCTGATGATTATCTTCAGACACGAGCAGTAAACAGCCGCACTGAGACTGAGTTTCTGTCTGTAACTGAAACACAAAACACAAAACACACGTCAGATTGAACACACCTGTCATACTCCTGCTTACATTACACGCCGTCTCCATGATGCTTTCCAGGCCGTTTTAAAACGTCTTGATCATTCCCGGTTTTCCATGTAAACTTCGTATAATTAAATCATTCATTTAATTAGTGTGTGACTTTCTACACAGATACAGTCAAGCAGTTTCCCCGTGTCATGCAATATGTGACACGCAACTACTTTAAACAGCATTTGTTTAATTTTGTATTAATATTATGAGCTTTTATGAGCGAACATTGAGGGGGTCTGGGTAGCTCAGCGAGTATTGACGCTGACTATCACACCTGGAGTCGCGAGTTTGAATCCAGGGCGTGCTGAGTGACTCCAGTCAGGTCTCCTTGGCAACCAAATTGGCCCGGTTGCTAGGGAGGGTCTGGGTATCTCAGCGAGTATTGACACTGACTATCACACCTGGAGTCGTGTGTTTGAATCCAGGTTGTGCTGAGTGACTCCAGTCAGGTCTCCTTAGCAACCAAATTGTCCCGGTTGCTAGGGAGGGTAGAGTCACATGGGGTAACCTCCTCGTGGTGGTGATTAGTGGTTCTCTCAATGGGGCGTGTGGTGAGTTGTGTGTGGATCGTGGAGAGTAGCATGAGCCTCCACATGCTGTGAGTCTCCGCGGTGTCATGCACAACGAGTCACGTGATCAGATGCGCGGATTGACGGTCTCAGACGTGGCGGACACCACGAGGACCTACTAAGTAGTGCGAATTGGGTATTCCAAAATTATTTAAATGAGCAAATATTACCTACTAATATATGCATTCATACTGTATACATGTGATCCTAAAATCTTAATGTTCAACAAAAAGTGAATATAATATTAGTTTAAAAACTCATTTGGTTACCGCACTTGGCTTACATTAAGTACATTCCTAATACCGTAAATGTCGTCTAAAAGAAGGTCGTGGACGTGATATTTGTACACAGAAAAGTCAAAAAGAGGAGTAGAAACACATTGTTTCAAGCTCTTTGCCTTCTGGAATGATTTATTTGGAAAGGCGACAGATTCATTTCTCAAAGCCGTAAATCGTAAAATGTTTTCCTTTAATTCGGAGCGTAACTGAATGCTGTGATGTAATCGTATCAGCTCGGGGATTATTGAATTCTGCTGATGAAATTGTGCTCAGCAATAACACACAGAGGGGTTACGACCCAACAAACGTCTGTGTGTGTGCGTGCCATGTCTACGGGCTCACGCCGTTTATAAAACATAAAAAGCATCAAATATGCTTTGCTTTATTTCTCATCAAAGTAGGTCATTAATAAAGATCTGTAGAGGATACCGAATGTTGAAACTCTCTGTAGTTTAATATCTGTAGGGGACATTCCAAATAACGTGTTACCCTTTAATGTATATATTTGACTGTTTTAGTCCCAGAACTAGACTTTCAATATTCAACTATGGAAATACATTATAAAAATACAAATTATTACATGTTTAAAAATATGACCATTTAAACAAAGAGTGAAATAAACATAAAACATTTCAATACACACACACACACACAGACAAATACACACTCATACAAACACACACTCCTATACACACACTCATGCACACACACACAAATACACTCATACACACACACACAGACAAACACACACTCCTATACACACACACTCATGCACACACACACAAATACACTCATACACACACACACACAGACAAACACACACTCCTATACACACACACTCATGCACACACACACAAATACACTCATACACACACACACAGACAAACACACACTCCTATACACACACACTCATGCACACACACACAAATACACTCATACACACACACACACAGACAAACACACACTCCTATACACACACACTCATGCACACACACAAATACACACACACAGACAAACACACACTCATACAAACATGCACTCCTATACACACACACTCATGCACACACACACACAAATACATTCACACACACACACACACACACACACAGACAAACACACACTCATACAAACACGCACTCCTATACACACACACTCATGCACACACACACAAATACATTCATACACACACACACACACACACACACAGACAAACACACACTCATACAAACACGCACTCCTATACACACACACTCATGCACACACACACACAAATACATTCATACACACACACACACACACACAGACAAACACACACTCCTATACACACACACTCATGCACACACATAAATACACTCATACACACACACACAGTCAAACACACACTCATACAAACACACACTCCTATACACACACACTCATGCACACACACACAAATACACTCATACACACACACACAGACAAACACACACTCATACAAACACACACTCCTATACACACACACTCATGCACACACACACACACAAATACATTCATACACACACACACACACACACACACACACAGACAAACACACACTCCTATACACACACACTCATGCACACACACAAATACACTCATACACACACACACAGTCAAACACACACTCATACAAACACACACTCCTATACACACACACTCATGCACACACACACAAATACACTCATACACACACACACACAGACAAACACACACTCCTATACACACACACTCATGCACACACACACACACAAATACACACACACACACAGACAAACACACACTCCTATACACACACACTCATGCACACACACACACAAATACATTCATACACACACACACAGACAAACACACACTCCTATACACACACACTCATGCACACACACAAATACATTCATACACACACACACACACACACAGACAAACACACACTCCTATACACACACACTCATGCACACACACAAATACACTCATACACACACACACAGTCAAACACACACTCATACAAACACACACACCTATACACACACACTCATGCACACACACACAAATACACTCATACACACACACAGACAAACACACACTCATACAAACACACACTCCTATACACACACACTCATGCACACACACACTCACACAAACACACACTCCTATACACACACACACTCATGCACACACATACACACGACA
>NC_068311.1:1264400-1269400 GCF_025860055.1 Xyrauchen texanus | reverse complement strand
TAGAACTTTCGTTTGTAATATATTTCGTCTTTTCATTTAACTCCTGATGTAAATAGAACTTTCGTTTGATACGCTTAGCTTTTTTATTTCAATCTTATTATAAATAGAACTTTCGTTTGTAATATATTTCGTCTTTTCATTTAACTCCTGATGTAAATAGAGACTTTCGTTTGATACGCTTAGCTTTTTTATTTCAATCTTATTATAAATAGAACTTTCGTCTGATACGCTTAGCTTTTTTATTTCAATATTTTTATAAATAGAACTTTCGTCTGATACGCTTAGCTTTTTTATTTCAATCTTATTATAAATAGAACTTTCGTTTGTAATATATTTCGTCTTTTCATTTAACTCCTGATGCAAATAGAACTTTCGTCTGATATCTTAGCTTTTTTATTTCAATCTTATTATAAATAGAACTTTCGTTTGTAATATATTTCGTCTTTTCATTTAACTCCTGATGCAAATAGAACTTTCGTCTGATATCTTAGCTTTTTTATTTCAATCTTATTATAAATAGAACTTTCGTTTGTAATATATTTCGTCTTTTCATTTAACTCCTGATGTAAATAGAACTTTCGTCTGATATCTTAGCTTTTTTATTTCAATCTTATTATAAATAGAACTTTCGTTTGTAATATATTTCATCTTTTCATTTAACTCCTGATGCAAATAGAACTTTCGTCTGATATCTTAGCTTTTTTATTTCAATCTTATTATAAATAGAACTTTCGCTTTGTAATATATTTCGTCTTTTCATTTAACTCCTGATGCAAATAGAACTTTCGTCTGATACGCTTTAGCTTTTTTATTTCAATCTTATTATAAATAGAACTTTCGTTTGTAATATATTTCGTCTTTTCATTTAACTCCTGATGCAAATAGAACTTTCGTCTGATACGCTTAGCTTTTTTATTTCAATCTTATTATAAATAGAACTTTCGTTTGTAATATATTTCGTCTTTTCATTTAACTCCTGATGCAAATAGAACTTTCGTCTGATACGCTTAGCTTTTTTATTTCAATCTTATTATAAATAGAACTTTCATTTGTAATATATTTCGTCTTTTCATTTAACTCCTGATGCAAATAGAACTTTCGTCTGATACGCTTAGCTTTTTTATTTCAATCTTATTATAAATAGAACTTTCATTTGTAATATATTTCGTCTTTTCATTTAACTCCTGATGCAAATAGAACTTTCGTCTGATACGCTTAGCTTTTTTATTTCAATCTTATTATAAATAGAATTTCGTTTGTAATATATTTCGTCTTTTCATTTAACTCCTGATGCAAATAGAACTTTCGTCTGATATGCTTAGCTTTTTTATTTCAATCTTATTATAAATAGAACTTTCGTTTGTAATATATTTCGTCTTTTCATTTAACTCCTGATGTAAATAGAACTTTCGTCTGATATGCTTAGCTTTTTTATTTCAATCTTATTATAAATAGAACTTTCGTTTGTAATATATTTTGTCTTTTCATTTAACTCCTGATGTAAATAGAACTTTCGTCTGATATGCTTAGCTTTTTTATTTCAATCTTATTATAAATAGAACTTTCGTTTGTAATATATTTCATCTTTTCATTTAACTCCTGATGTAAATAGAACTTTCGTCTGATATGCTTAGCTTTTTTATTTCAATCTTATTATAAATAGAACTTTCGTTTGTAATATATTTCGTCTTTTCATTTAACTCCTGATGTAAATAGAACTTTCGTCTGATACACTTAGCTTTTTTATTTCAATCTTATTATAAATAGAACTTTCGTTTGTAATATATTTCGTCTTTTCATTTAACTCCTGATGCAAATAGAACTTTCGTCTGATACGCTTTAGCTTTTTTATTTCAATCTTATTATAAATAGAACTTTCGTTTGTAATATATTTCGTCTTTTCATTTAACTCCTGATGCAAATAGAACTTTCGTCTGATATGCTTAGCTTTTTTATTTCAATCTTATTATAAATAGAACTTTCGTTTGTAATATATTTCGTCTTTTCATTTAACTCCTGATGCAAATAGAACTTTCGCCTGATATGCTTAGCTTTTTTATTTCAATCTTATTATAAATAGAACTTTCGTTTGTAATATATTTCGTCTTTTCATTTAACTCCTGATGCAAATAGAACTTTCGTCTGATATGCTTAGCTTTTTTATTTCAATCTTATTATAAATAGAACTTTCGTTTGTAATATATTTCGTCTTTTCATTTAACTCCTGATGCAAATAGAACTTTCGTCTGATATGCTTAGCTTTTTTATTTCAATCTTATTATAAATAGAACTTTCGTCTGATACGCTTAGCTTTTTTATTTCAATCTTATTATAAATAGAACTTTCGTTTGTAATATATTTCGTCTTTTCATTTAACTCCTGATGCAAATAGAACTTTCGTCTGATACGCTTAGCTTTTTTATTTCAATCTTATTATAAATAGAACTTTTGTTTGTAATATATTTCGTCTTTTCATTTAACTCCTGATGCAAATAAAACTTTCGTCTGATACACTTAGCTTTTTTATTTCAATCTTATTATAAATAGAACTTTTGTTTGTAATATATTTCGTCTTTTCATTTAACTCCTGATGCAAATAGAACTTTCGTCTGATATCTTAGCTTTTTTATTTCAATCTTATTATAAATAGAACTTTCGTTTGTAATATATTTCGTCTTTTCATTCCACTCCTGATGCAAATAGAACTTTCGTCTGATACGCTTAGCTTTTTTATTTCAATCTTATTATAAATAGAACTTTCGTTTGTAATATATTTCTTCTTTTCATTTAACTCCTGATGCAAATAGAACTTTCGTCTGATACGCTTAGCTTTTTTATTTCAATCTTATTATAAATAGAACTTTCGTTTGTAATATATTTCGTCTTTTCATTCCACTCCTGATGCAAATAGAACTTTCGTCTGATACGCTTAGCTTTTTTATTTCAATCTTATTATAAATAGAACTTTCGTTTGTAATATATTTCGTCTTTTCATTTAACTCCTGATGCAAATAGAACTTTCGTCTGATATCTTAGCTTTTTTATTTCAATCTTATTATAAATAGAATTTTCGTTTATAATATATTTCGTCTTTTCATTTAACTCCTGATGTAAATAGAACTTTCGTCTGCATTTACATTTATGCATTTGGCAGACGCTTTTATCCAAAGTGTCTTACAGTGCACTTATTACAGGGACAATCCCCCCAGAGCAACCTGGAGTTAAGTGTCTTACTCAAGGACACAATGGTGGTGGCTGTGGGGTTAGAACCTGCGACCTTCTGATTACCAGCCCTGTGCTTTAACCACTACGCCACCACCACTCCATGTCTGATACGCTTAGCTTTTTTATTTCAATCTTATTATAAATAGAACTTTCGTTTGTAATATATTTCGTCTTTTCATTTAACTCCTGATGCAAATAGAACTTTCGTCTGATATCTTAGCTTTTTTATTTCAATCTTATTATAAATAGAATTTTCGTTTGTAATATATTTCGTCTTTTCATTTAACTCCTGATGCAAATAGAACTTTCGTCTGATACGATTAGCTTTTTCGTTTGACTCTTTATGAGAAAAGACCTTTCGTTTGTCATCTGTATAGCTTTTTTGGTTTTACTATTGATGTAAAAAAAAAAATGAATACATGTGTCATATGTATAACTATTAAGTCATGCTTTTGCAGTGAATGTTTCCCGTTATATGCTGAACTCTTTTGTTTGGCTTATTTTGATCTCTTTCCCTGGATGAGTGTGTTTGTGAATGTGGTTTGTCTTACGTGTTTTTCCAAAATAGACAGGTTTTTTTCGTCTTGTTCTGTCAGCATTTTACAGCACAGCTGTAGAGAGATAAGAAATAAATCACACAATGCATTGTTTACTCCAGCAAACAACCTGCACACACACACACACACACACACACACACACACTTGTCCTGGGGATACACTCCATTTACTTTAAGGCTGTAGCTTTCCCTTTGACTCTCAGTCCGTATGTAAGAGTCCCAAAGAGACCGTAAACCTCCCACAAGGGACATCAGTACAGATCTGATACTGCGAGAATGAAATTAAATGAAATAGAAGCTCTTTTCCAAAAACCCAGTGAGCTGCCTCAGTCTTGTAAGATTTGGAGTGCCATATGTGGGCACCAACTCATCCAAATACCACCTGATATACCAATTGACAAGCATATATTGCCGAAGTTAACATTGCGATACTCTTATAAACATGATACATACTCTTTCTGCTTACTTTCTACTTCTAACCTATGATGCCTAAAAATGCTGTCTAAATTAATCGCGAGAGGCGAGGACCCGCTTAAATGTGCTCTAACATTTTATGAATCTATAAATATATCCTCGATCTGATATTGTGTCATTCGTGTCACTGTCGATGAATTTTCCTCCTCATCGCTGCAATAAAATGTCAAATCTGCTCTCTCAAAACCCATGAAATCATAAAGTTTTATTAGTCAATTATAAATAAATGCTTTAATTGGGAAAATGTCGCCTGTTAAACCGCAGCATTGGGCAGCAGGTTCAAAATTACGAGCTGTAACAAGTTTCCAAAGAGAGGAACAGGAACACACACTCATTTACTCATTTAAACACAGGTGTGAAAGCCCACGAGTTACTCATTCAATCAGTGCTGAAGAGAGTGAGACAGGTGACAACAGACAGACAGGCAGAGAGAGAGAGAGACAGGGAGAGACATCATTACAGCACTATTGTGTCTGAAATTACAGAGAGAGAGAGAGAGAGAGCTCACCAAAATCAGAGATATAACCATCCCCTCATCACAGTCAACTAACGGCATGATGAGCACTAGAGAGAGAGAGAGAGAGAGAGACATAGAGATGATACAGTAAATGCAGAAGTTCCAGAAAAGTTCCAGAATGTTCCAGGTTCAGCTTAAACTCTTTGAGAATACCACAGAAAATGATTTAGACCCTCTATTTAAAGACAAACCATCTGCTCATATTAAATCTACATTTGTTGCATTTG
>NC_068311.1:1246900-1256900 GCF_025860055.1 Xyrauchen texanus | reverse complement strand
ACTAGTCACACTAGTAACACCAGTAACACTAGTCACACTAGTAACACCAGTAACACCAGTCACACTAGTAACACTAGTAACACCACTAACACTAGTCACACTAGTAACACCAGTAACACTAGTCACACTAGTAACACCAGTAACACTAGTCACACTAGTAACACCAGTAACACCAGTCACACCAGTAACACTAGTCACACCAGTAACACCAGTAACACTAGTCACACCAGTAACACTAGTCACACCAGTAACACCAGTAACACTAGTCACACTAGTAACACCAGTAACACTAGTCACACCAGTAACACTAGTAACACCAGTAACACTAGTCACACTAGTAACACCAGTAACACTAGTAACACCAGTAACACCAGTCACACTAGTAACACCACTAACACTAGTCACACTAGTAACACTAGTCACACTAGTAACACTAGTCACACCAGTAACACTAGTAACACCAGTAACACCAGTAACACTAGTCACACTAGTAACACTAGTCACACCAGTAACACTAGTCACACTAGTAACACCAGTAACACTAGTCACACTAGTAACACTAGTCACATTAGTAACACTAGTCACACCAGTAACACTAGTCACACTAGTAACACCAGTAACACTAGTCACACTAGTAACACCAGTAACACTAGTAACACTAGTCACACTAGTAACACCAGTAACACCAGTCACACTAGTAACACCAGTAACACTAGTCACACTAGTCACACTAGTCACACTAGTAACACTAGTCACACTAGTCACACTAGTAACACCAGTAACACCAGTAACACTAGTCACACTAGTAACACTAGTCACACTAGTAACACTAGTCACACTAGTAACACCAGTCAAACTAGTCACACTAGTAACACTAGTCACACTAGTAACACCAGTAACACTAGTAACACCAGTCACACTAGTAACACTAGTAACACCAGTCACACTAGTAACACTAGTAACACTAGTCACACTAGTAACACCAGTAACACTAGTAACACTAGTCACACTAGTAACACTAGTCACACTAGTAACACCAGTAACACTAGTAACACCAGTCACACCAGTAACACTAGTAACACTAGTCACACTAGTAACACCAGTAACACTAGTCACACTAGTAACACCAGTCACACTAGTAACAGTAGTCACACTAGTAACACCAGTCACACTAGTAACACCAGTCACACTAGTAACACTAGTAACACCACTAACACTAGTAACACTAGTCACACTAGTAACACCAGTAACACTAGTCACACTAGTAACACCAGTAACACCAGTCACACTAGTAATACCAGTAACACCAGTCACACTAGTAACACCACTAACACTAGTAACACTAGTCACACTAGTAACACCAGTAACACTAGTCACACTAGTAACACTAGTAACACCAGTAACACTAGTCACACTAGTAACACCAGTAACACTAGTCACACTAGTAACACCAGTAACACCAGTCACACTAGTAACACTAGTAACACCACTAACACCAGTAACACTAGTCACACTAGTAACACCAGTAACACTAGTAACACCAGTAACACTAGTCACACTAGTAACACCAGTAACACTAGTCACACTAGTAACACTAGTAACACCACTAACACTAGTCACACTAGTAACACCAGTAACACTAGTCACACTAGTAACACCAGTAACACTAGTCACACTAGTAACACCAGTAACACCAGTCACACCAGTAACACTAGTCACACCAGTAACACCAGTAACACTAGTCACACCAGTAACACTAGTCACACCAGTAACACCAGTAACACTAGTCACACTAGTAACACCAGTAACACTAGTCACACCAGTAACACTAGTCACACTAGTAACACCAGTAACACTAGTCACACTAGTAACACCAGTAACACTAGTAACACCAGTCACACTAGTAACACCACTAACACTAGTCACACTAGTAACACCAGTAACACTAGTCACACTAGTAACACCAGTAACACTAGTCACACTAGTAACACCAGTAACACCAGTCACACTAGTAACACTAGTAACACCACTAACACTAGTAACACTAGTCACACCAGTAACACTAGTAACACCAGTAACACTAGTCACACTAGTAACACCAGTAACACCAGTCACACTAGTAACACTAGTAACACCACTAACACCAGTAACACTAGTAACACTAGTAACACCACTAACACTAGTCACACTAGTAACACCAGTAACACTAGTCACACTAGTAACACCAGTAACACTAGTCACACTAGTAACACTAGTAACACTAGTAACACCACTAACACTAGTAACACTAGTCACACTAGTAACACCAGTAACACTAGTCACACTAGTAACACCAGTAACACCAGTCACACTAGTAACACCACTAACACCAGTAACACTAGTCACACTAGTAACACCAGTAACAATAGTCACACTAGTAACACCAGTAACACTAGTCACACCAGTAACACCAGTCACACTAGTAACACCAGTAACACCAGTCACACTAGTAACACCAGTAACACTAGTCACACTAGTAACACCAGTAACACTAGTCACACTAGTAACACCAGTCACACTAGTAACACCACTAACACTAGTAACACTAGTCACACTAGTAACACCAGTAACACTAGTCACACTAGTAACACCAGTAACACTAGTCACACTAGTAACACCAGTAACACCAGTCACACTAATAACACCAGTAACACTAGTCACACTAGTAACACTAGTCACACTAGTAACACCAGTAACACCAGTAACACTAGTCACACCAGTAACACCAGTAACACTAGTCACACTAGTAACACCAGTAACACTAGTCACACCAGTAACACTAGTCACACTAGTAACACCAGTCACAACAGTAATACCAGTAACACCAGTAACACTAGTCACACAAGTAACACCAGTAACACTAGTCACACTAGTAACACCAGTCACACTAGTAACACCAGTCACAACAGTAATACCAGTAACACCAGTAACACTAGTCACACTAGTAACACCAGTAACACTAGTAACACCAGTAACACTAGTCACACTAGTAACACCAGTAACACTAGTCACACTAGTAACACCAGTAACACTAGTCACACCAGTAACACCAGTAACACTAGTCACACTAGTAACACTAGTCACACTAGTAACACCAGTAACACCAGTCACACCAGTAATACCAGTAACACCAGTAACACTAGTCACACTAGTAACACCAGTAACACTAGTCACACTAGTCACACTAGTAACACGAGTAACACTAGTCACACTAGTAACACTAGTCACACTAGTAACACTAGTCACACTGGTAACACCAGTAACACTAGTAACACTAGTAACACCAGTAACACTAGTCACACTAGTAACACCAGTAACACCAGTAACACTAGTCACACTAGTAACACCAGTAACACTAGTCACACTAGTAACACTAGTCACACTAGTAACACCAGTAACACTAGTCACACTAGTAACACCAGTAACACTAGTCACACTAGTAACACCAGTAACACTAGTCACACTAGTAACACTAGTCACACTAATAACACCAGTAACACTAGTCACACTAGTCACACTAGTAACACCAGTAACACTAGTCACACTAGTAATACTAGTCACACTAGTCACACCAGTAACACTAGTCACACTAGTAACACTAGTCACACTAGTAACACCAGTAACACTAGTCACACTAGTAACACCAGTAACACTAGTCACACTAGTAACACCAGTAACACCAGTAACACTAGTCACACTAGTAACACCAGTAACACTAGTCACACTAGTAACACTAGTCACACTAGTAACACCAGTAACACTAGTCACACTAGTAACACTAGTCACACTAGTAACACCAGTAACACTAGTCACACTAGTAACACTAGTCACACCAGTAACACCAGTAACACTAGTCACACTAGTAACACCAGTAACACTAGTCACACTAGTAACACCAGTAACACTAGTCACACTAGTAACACCAGTAACACTAGTCACACTAGTAACACTAGTCACACTAGTAACACCAGTAACACTAGTCACACTAGTAACACCAGTAACACTAGTCACACCAGTAACACCAGCAACACTAGTCACACTAGTAACACCAGTAACACTAGTCACACTAGTAACACCAGTAACACTAGTCACACCAGTAACACCAGTAACACTAGTCACACTAGTAACACCAGTAACACTAGTCACACTAGTAACACCAGTAACACTAGTCACACTAGTAACACCAGTAACACTAGTCACACCAGTAACACCAGCAACACTAGTCACACTAGTAACACCAGTAACACTAGTCACACCAGTAACACCAGTAACACTAGTCACACTAGTAACACCAGTAACACTAGTCACACTAGTAACACCAGTAACACTAGTCACACTAGTAACACCAGTAACACTAGTCACACCAGTAACACTAGTCACACTAGTAACACCAGTAACACTAGTCACACTAGTAACACTAGTCACACTAGTAACACCAGTAACACTAGTCACACCAGTAACACCAGTAACACTAGTCACACTAGTAACACCAGTAACACTAGTCACACTAGTAACACCAGTAACACTAGTCACACTAGTAACACCAGTAACACTAGTCACACCAGTAACACTAGTCACACTAGTAACACCAGTAACACTAGTCACACCAGTAACACTAGTCACACTAGTAACACCAGTAACACTAGTAACACCAGTAACACTAGTCACACTAGTAACACCAGTAACACTAGTCACACCAGTAACACTAGTCACACTAGTAACACCAGTAACACTAGTCACACCAGTAACACTAGTCACACTAGTAACACCAGTAACACTAGTCACACCAGTAACACTAGTCACACTAGTAACACCAGTAACACTAGTCACACTAGTAACACCAGTAACACTAGTCACACCAGTAACACTAGTCACACTAGTAACACCAGTAACACTAGTCACACCAGTAACACTAGTCACACTAGTAACACCAGTAACACTAGTCACACTAGTAACACCAGTAACACTAGTCACACCAGTAACACTAGTCACACTAGTAACACCAGTAACACTAGTCACACTAGTAACACTAGTCACACTAGTCACACCAGTAACACTAGTCACACTAGTAACACCAGTAACACTAGTCACACCAGTAACACCAGTAACACTAGTCACACCAGTAACACTAGTCACACTAGTAACACCAGTAACACTAGTCACACCAGTAACACCAGTAACACTAGTCACACCAGTAACACTAGTCACACTAGTAACACCAGTAACACTAGTCACACTAGTAACACCAGTAACACTAGTCACACTAGTAACACCAGTAACACTAGTCACACTAGTAACACCAGTAACACTAGTCACACCAGTAACACCAGTAACACTAGTCACACTAGTAACACCAGTAACACTAGTCACACCAGTAACACTAGTCACACTAGTAACACCAGTAACACTAGTCACACTAGTAACACCAGTAACACTAGTCACACCAGTAACACCAGTAACACTAGTCACACTAGTAACACCAGTAACACTAGTCACACCAGTAACACTAGTCACACTAGTAACACCAGTAACACTAGTCACACTAGTAATACCAGTAACACTAGTCACACCAGTAACACTAGTCACACTAGTAACACCAGTAACACTAGTCACACCAGTAACACTAGTCACACTAGTCACACCAGTAACACTAGTCACACTAGTAACACCAGTAACACTAGTCACACCAGTAACACCAGTAACACTAGTCACACTAGTAACACCAGTAACACTAGTCACACTAGTAACACCAGTAACACTAGTCACACCAGTAACACCAGTAACACTAGTCACACTAGTAACACCAGTAACACTAGTCACACTAGTAACACCAGTAACACTAGTCACACCAGTAACACCAGTAACACTAGTCACACTAGTAACACCAGTAACACTAGTCACACTAGTAACACCAGTAACACTAGTCACACCAGTAACACCAGTAACACTAGTCACACTAGTAACACCAGTAACACTAGTAATACCAGTAACACCAGTAACACTAGTAACACCAGTAACACTAGTAACACTATCTTTTGCTGATAGAATGTGGTGAAGGTCATCAAACTTTCAGAAATAACCCCCATTATCACGCTTGACAATGAATGCCATTTGAAACATATGAGTTATATTCCACACGCATTATATTCTTAATGAAGATGTTTTTATTGCATTGTATAACTAGTTTAAGCTACAACACTGCAGTATAATACTGTGGAAGTGTTTCTCAATACACTGTGTGCCGATTCACACTATTTTTAAAACAGTAAAACATCTGTTAGTGTGCAGGGATTTTCAGAACAGAGACAGAACCGGAGAAATAGAGAGCGAGTTTGATCCGGTCGACTTTAAAAGGCTTTACAAACACAGCAGCTCTTCAGTGACGGGTTTCCCATCATGCACTGAAGCACAACAGTGAGAACCATTCAGAGGCTGAAAACCAATTAACTCTCCGTCTCTCATGCTTCCATCTCTAATCTTACTGCAGCTCACATTTGGAACCTGAAAGTCTTTTGCTAAAGGTCTATCAGTCTTATCACAGCAATGACTCTGTGTGTGTGTGTGTGTGTGTGTGTGTGTGTGTGTGTGTGTGTGTGTGTGTGTGTGTGTGTGTGTGTGTGTGTGTGTGTGTGTGTGTGTGTGTGTGTGTGTGTGTGTGTGTGTGTGTGTGTGTGTGTGTGTATGTGTGAGTGTGTGTGTGTGTGTGTGTGTGTGTGTGTGTGTGTGTGTGTGTGTGTGAGTGTGTGTGTGTGTGTGTGTGTGTGTGTGAGTGTGTGTATGTGTGTGTGTGAGTGTGTGTGTGTGTGTGTGTGTGTGTGTGTGTGTGTGTGTGTGTGTGTGTGTGTGTGTGTGTGTGTGTGTGAGTGTGTGTGTGAGTGTGTGTGTGAGTATGTGTGAGTGTGTGTGTGTGTGTGTGTGTGAGTGTGTGTGTGTGTGTGTGTGTGTGTGTGTGTGAGCGTGTATTTATCACTTTGTGGGGACCAAATGTCCCCATAAGGATAGTAAAACCCGAAATGTTTGACCTTGTGGGGACATTTTGTCGGTCCCCATGAGGAAAACAGCTTATAAATCATACTAAATTATGTTTTTTGAAAATGTAAAAATGCAGAATGTTTTCTGTGAGGGTTAGGTTTAGGGGTAGGGTTAGGTTTAGGGGATAGAATATAAAGTTTGTACAGTATAAAAACCATTATGTCTATGGAAAGTCCTCATAATGTGTGTGTGTATGTGAGAGTGTGTGTGTATGTGTGTGTGTGTGTGTGTGTATGTGAGAGTGTGTGTGTGTATAATAATCTCTGCTCTTCATCTGTTCTGCAGAAGGTGGAATTCTTTTCCAGGCTTCCGGAGCATTCTTCAGTCAGTGCAGAGAGAGAGACAGATGACAGTTTTCTCATTCATACAGCTAACAACACACTAGTTCCCATGACAACTTGTCTATGTAGCATGATTAGATACTGGACGGACACCCACCCACACGCACTCACACACACACACACACACACACACACACACACACACACTCACACACACACACACACACACACACACACACACACACACACACACACACTCTCACATACACACACACACACACACACACACACACACTCTCACATACACACACACACACACACACACACACACTCTCACATACACACACACACACACACACACACTCTCACGCATTCACTAACAACTCACAATTTCTTTTAGCTGGTGCAATCAGAACTGAACTTGCATCTTGAGTATTTAAATGAAGATTGTCATTCCTTTCAACACAAACATGTTTTATCTGTGTAAATTAGGATCATTTTATATTAAATCTTATATATATATTTATATTTATATTGTTATTTATATATGTGAATTAGTGTGGTTCAGGGCTTCTGGAAATGTTTATTAAAACAAACAGATTTCAACTTTTTCCTTTTAGTTAAATGAAGGTCTCATTATAAATTATTGTACATTTTTCACCAGACCTTCATTTATTTTTGGTACTTTTTAAATGTTTTTGTGTTTAGATTTGACGGTTTTAGTCTTTAGATGCAGACTTTCAATATTAAAATATGAAAATACATCATAAATGAGTTATAAATGAGTTATAAATGAGTTATAAATGAGTTATAAATGAGTTATAAGGGCGGCCTTTATCATAATTCCATCAGTATGCGAAAGGGCAGTGTGAACATTCTGCTAAATATCTCCTTTTGTGTTCCACAGATTAAAGTCATCGAGGTTCGGTCAACATGAGGGGACCTGATATTTATTTTAATATCTCTGCAGATCAGATACAAATAATGACACGTTGGTTTAATATCACAACAGAAGTTTATTTTGAGATGCAGAATTCCTCTTTCATGTTTCTTCTCTTCATCTGTTTCTCTAGTCTCATGTAAATGTTGTTTTTCTCATGTTAATTAAATGATTAAAGCTTGTCTATTGTCCTGTTGTAATAAACACCTGCACAGAAACAGAGTTTAATGGCATTCATATGATTGAGTTGCTTTTGTTTGTTTGATTGAATGTTACATTTGTGTGTTTGTGACAGTTCACTCGAACAGCACCAGTACAATACAGCACACACCAGCTGCTGGAGGAGAGGAGCGAGTAGAGTGATAGAGCCAATTCATGTATGGGATTATTAGGAGGCCAATGGGGGGATTTGGCCAGCGGGGTTCCACCTCTACTCTTTACGAGCAGTGCATCATTATGTCATATAATACAAATAACACACACACACACAAACATACACACACGAACAAAATAACACACACACACACACACACACACTCAAACAAACACACACAAACAAATAAACAAAAACACACACACACACACACACTCAAACAAACAAACACAAACTCACACACACACACAAACATACACACACACACTCAAACAAACACACACAAACAAACAAATAAACAAAAACACACACACACACACACACTCAAACAAACAAACTCACACACACACAAACATACACACACAAACAAAATAACACACACACACTCAAACAAACACACACAAATAAACAAAAAAACACACTCAAACAAACAAACACACACACAGACACACACACTCAAACAAATAAACAAACATACACACACAAACAAAATAACACACACACTCAAACAAATAAACAAAAACACACACACACATTCAAACAAACACAAACTCACACATACAAAGAAACAAACACACACACATGCAAAAACAAACACACACAAAAAAAACACACACAGACACACACACTCACAGCAATGACTCTGTGTGTGTGTGTGTATGTGTTTGTTTGTTTTAGTGTGTGTCCAGTGTGTGTGTGTGTGAGTGTTTGTGTGTTTGTGCAGTCCGGATAAAAAGAAATTGAGCAGGTATTGTTTGAATATGTCCCTCAGATTAACGGATACATCTACTCATTTTCATTTCTATAATCGTGTTCTGCTTCTGATCTATTTTAAACTTCCTTTCAGAGCATTTACACACACACATATACACACATACACACACACACACACACACACACACACACACACACACACACTAAATAACTGAATAATGTATGTGTGACGAACATAAATCTTTGCTATACAGATATACTTTTCACAGAATTATCAGCTTTATGAAATATTGCACCCTTTATTTCAAGTGTGACGGATTATGCGCGGTGAAACACAAATATTCAAGTATATGTCATGATGTTACTATGGTAACTGGTTATAGGCCTTTATTACAGGCTGTTCATCAAATAAAACTAATGAATAATCATGAAATTTTTACAAACAATCAAGGTTAGTCTCGGATTATTAATGAAAAAAAAATCTATTGATATTTTACAAGGCTGTAAGCACATATTTAGGAGTGAGAATACAGAAAAACAGTCATTGAACATAAAGCCTGAAACATACAGCACGACCAGTGTAGTCCGATTCCCGAACAAATGACTCTAATGAGTCGGTTC
>NC_068311.1:1226900-1229400 GCF_025860055.1 Xyrauchen texanus | reverse complement strand
GATGGGAGTGAGGTTTAGGGGGTGAGTGTAACAGTGGCCAGCTGATAGATCGCTGTGTAATGTGTATAAACCTCACTCTCCTGACCTCAAGACGTGCACTAGCGACTGACTCTAGAGTCTGTAGTTATTAGTTTCCTTGTTAGCGCACCCGCCTCCCATGCTGGAGATGCCGCAGCGGGTAGAACAGAAGCATTACACGCTACTGTCTCTAGCGTCAGTCGCTAGTGCACCGCATGAGGTCAGGACAGTGAGGATTATACACAAGCTGACCAGTTACACTCAACTACTGGTTTTGTGAAGTGATAAAGTTGTGTGTGAGAGAAACTCTCTGCACAGACGGATAAATGTCTCTAAACTAAAGTGAATATAAATACACTCGTCTCAGAACTGCATCGGAATAAAAAACTGAATGCATGTATGTGAATGTCTGATATGAGAGAGAGAGAAAGAGAGAGTCTCATCTTCCTTTACACACACAAACAAATATGCCACTATTCATCCATCAATGCATCTGTATTTCTCCTTCAGGTTATCTTGCAGCGTTCAGACCCTTTTGTGCATTTCAAACATGCTCACAGTGTGTGTGTGTGTGTGTGTGTGTGTGTGTGTGTGCCTTGAAGCTCACTTAAAGCTCCATTAAAGAAAGAAAAATTAAAGAAACTGAACTACAGATAAAAACTGCACAACACTTGACAAGTTTTGTGTGTGGTTGCGTCGAGGTGGCGATGTAATGTGTAGTTGCCATAGCAATGAAGAGCATAACGCAAGCGTGGCAGGACCTTCAGCTCTCGTTAGAACACAAGAATTTGATTGTTTCCGACAGCAATAATTATATTTTTTATAAGTTTTCTTTCCTTTTTCTCTAAGAAATCTGACTATTAAAAGTATATCAGCATTGTGAGAGGTGTGAACAGAGAGAGAGAGAGAGAGTGAGAGAGAGAGAGAGAGAGAGTGAGAGAGATAGAGAGATAGAGAGAGATATTTCAGTGAAGTTTAGCAGCATGTCTAAATTGTTGTGAAATGACAGACCATAATTCAATCTCTGATAAATGAGAGAACAGACGTGAAAAGTATGTGAAACAACGAAGAAGAGAAAGCTGAAAACACAAGAACTGAGAGAACATGAATATTTTATATAACAGAACAAATTATTGTAATCGGTAAAAACATCAAACTGATCAAATATTCATGTGTCATATGTCGTTGGAAAGATCTCAAAGAGTAAAATACAACCAGACTATTTGTTTTACTCACAGATGAAAATATAGCGAGTAACAGCTGAATATATGTCTTTGACTATTGTGTTGAGAGTTGCTTATATGCCGCGTTTTTGCTTATAACTCCACAAAACAATAACGGAACATAAAATCTCACATATGATTATTTAGAGTCTGTGATTATCTTTCAAACGAGTCCACACACAAGAGAATCAGATGTATAGATCATTAGATAATCCACATGAAGCACAATGTTACATATGACCACCAGGAGATGGCGCCAAATACACGACACAGACTCAATGATGACTCAAATGACACAGAATGAAACTCATTCTGTGAAATCTCATGACTAAAATCATGTGTGCATGCTATGCAAACCTTTAGTCATTGTTGTGTTTGCATGTGTAATTAGTTCTTATGTACAATTATTATCTTTTATTTGTTTGGAGATGTTTTTGGACACTATGATACATTATATTTGTAATGTTGGAACTTTTGATTGCTTTGTCGTATCAACACAATATTATTCTCAGATACAGTCGACATGATTGAGAACAAAACAAAAACAGATTTTCAGAGCCGCCTTATTTACACACAGAGATATATAATGTTAAATCAGAAAAAAAGAATATTTTTGGCTCAATTATTTTGTGAGAGTTTCTTCGGCTGAGACTCTCAGAATGTGTCATAATCTATATCATAAAAAATCTTTACAATGATATCAAACAGTTGACCCTTCTAGTATTTTATTTATTTCTTTTTTGTTCAAGTTATAAGCATTTAGTTTCGTGTATGCCACTGAAACAGGGAATCTTTAAAAACACCTTCAGGGGTTAAAGGGTTAAAGACTGTGCGCAGCGTGAGTGAATCTGTGAATCGTTTATATGAGCTAGTTAATTTACATAAAGCATCCATAAAGAACCGACTCACTAAAACAATAAGGATTCCCAACGCCAAGAATAAGAGAATCATTTATTTGATCGACTCTTCACTGGAAGAGCTTCTCTATTGTGACACTAAACATTGAGCTTTCTTTTGTTGACATTAGTTACAATATTAGTGAACATGGACTGACAATGAATAAATACTTCAGCATTTATTCATATTTGTTCATATTAATTTCAACATCTATAAATATATTTTTGAAATCAAAGTTGTATTTGTTAACGCTTGTTAATGAACTAGCATGAACTAACAATGATCAATTGTATTTCTATGAACTAATATGAATAAATACTGTAAAAAATATTTAGTTCATTGTTTATTGATGATAACTAATG
>NC_068311.1:1216900-1221900 GCF_025860055.1 Xyrauchen texanus | reverse complement strand
CTCTAGAAGTGACCATTAGATATTCATCTGTCCACAGTTAGACAAACTGTCTATAAATGGAGATGATTTAGTACTATAGGTACTCTCTCTAGAAGTGGCCGTTAGATATTCTTCTGTCCACAGTTAGAAAAACTGTCTATAAATGGAGGTGATTTAGTACTATAGGTACTCTCTCTAGAAGTGGCCGTTAGATATTCATCTGTCCACAGTTAGACAGACTGTCTATAAATGGAGGTGATTTAGTACTATAGGTACTCTCACTAGAAGTGGTCGTTAGATATTCATCTGTCCACAGTTAGACAAACTGTCTATAAATGGAGGTGATTTAGTACTATAGGTACTCTCTCTAGAAGTGGTCGTTAGATATTCATCTGTCCACAGTTAGACAAACTGTCTATAAATGGAGGTGATTTAGTACTATAGGTACTCTCTCTAGAAGTGGCCGTTAGATATTCATCTGTCCACAGTTAGACAAACTGTCTATAAATGGAGATGATTTAGTACTATAGGTACTCTCTCTAGAAGTGGTCGTTAGATATTCATCTGTCCACAGTTAGACAAACTGTCTATAAATGGAGATGATTTAGTACTATAGGTACTCTCTCTAGAAGTGGCCGTTAGATATTCATCTGTCCACAGTTAGACAAACTGTCTATAAATGGAGGTGATTTAGTACTATAGGTACTCTCTCTAGAAGTGGCCGTTAGATATTCATCTGTCCACAGTTAGACAAACTGTCTATAAATGGAGATGATTTAGTACTATAGGTACTCTCTCTAGAAGTGGTCGTTAGATATTCATCTGTCCACAGTTAGACAAACTGTCTATAAATGGGGATGACTTAGTACTATAGGTACTCTCTCTAGAAGTGGCCGTTAGATATTCATCTGTCCACAGTTACACAAACTGTCTATAAATGGAGATGATTTAGTACTATAGGTACTCTCTCTAGAAGTGACCATTAGATATTCATCTGTCCACAGTTAGAAAAACTGTCTATAAATGGAGATGATTTAGTACTATAGGTACTCTCTCTAGAAGTGGCCGTTAGATATTCTTCTGTCCACAGTTAGAAAAACTGTCTATAAATGGAGGTGATTTAGTACTATAGGTACTCTCTAGAAGTGGCCGTTAGATATTCATCTGTCCACAGTTAGACAGACTGTCTATAAATGGAGGTGATTTAGTACTATAGGTACTCTCTCTAGAAGTGGTCGTTAGATATTCATCTGTCCACAGTTAGACAAACTGTCTATAAATGGAGGTGATTTAGTACTATAGGTACTCTCTAGAAGTGGTCAGTTAGATATTCATCTGTCCACAGTTAGACAAACTGTCTATAAATGGAGGTGATTTAGTACTATAGGTACTCTCTCTAGAAGTGGCCGTTAGATATTCATCTGTCCACAGTTAGACAAACTGTCTATAAATGGAGATGATTTAGTACTATAGGTACTCTCTCAGAAGTGGTCGTTAGATATTCATCTGTCCACAGTTAGACAAACTGTCTATAAATGGAGATGATTTAGTACTATAGGTACTCTCTCTAGAAGTGGCCGTTAGATATTCATCTGTCCACAGTTAGACAAACTGTCTATAAATGGAGGTGATTTAGTACTATAGGTACTCTCTCTAGAAGTGGCCGTTAGATATTCATCTGTCCACAGTTAGACAAACTGTCTATAAATGGAGATGATTTAGTACTATAGGTACTCTCTCTAGAAGTGGTCGTTAGATATTCATCTGTCCACAGTTAGACAAACTGTCTATAAATGGGGATGACTTAGTACTATAGGTACTCTCTCTAGAAGTGGTCGTTAGATATTCATCTGTGCACAGTTAGACAAACTGTCTATAAATGGAGATGATTTAGTACTATAGGTACTCTCACTAGAAGTGGCCGTTAGATATTCATCTGTCCACAGTTAGACAAACTGTCTATAAATGGGGATGATTTAGTACTATAGGTACTCTCACTAGAAGTGGCCGTTATATATTCATCTGTCCACAGTTAGACAAACTGTCTATAAATGGAGATGATTTAGTACTATAGGTACTCTCTCTAGAAGTGGCTGTTAGATATTCATCTGTCCACAGTTAGACAAACTGTCTATAAATGGAGATGATTTAGTACTATAGGTACTCTCTCTAGAAGTGGTTGTTAGATATTCATCTGTCCACAGTTAGACAAACTGTCTATAAATGGGGATGACTTAGTACTATAGGTACTCTCTCTAGAAGTGGTCGTTAGATATTCATCTGTGCACAGTTAGACAAACTGTCTATAAATGGAGATGATTTAGTACTATAGGTACTCTCACTAGAAGTGGTCGTTAGATATTCATCTGTGCACAGTTAGACAAACTGTCTATAAATGGAGATGATTTAGTACTATAGGTACTCTCACTAGAAGTGGCCGTTAGATATTCATCTGTCCACAGTTAGACAAACTGTCTATAAATGGGGATGATTTAGTACTATAGGTACTCTCACTAGAAGTGGCCGTTAGATATTCATCTGTCCACAGTGAGACAAACTGTCTATAAATGGAGATGATTTAGTACTATAGGTACTCTCACTAGAAGTGGCTGTTAGATATTCATCTGTCCACAGTTAGACAAACTGTCTATAAATGGAGCTGATTTAGTACTATAGGTACTCTCTCTAGAAGTGGCCATCTAGTCAAAATGACTCAAAGGACACACCGCAGAATGATCAATGAGGTAATAAAGAACCATAGAGTGACAGATAAAGACTGGTTAACATCTCTGTTCATGAGTTTGTGTGTTGTTAGATTAAGCACATTGTGTTTGTCTATACTTGAGACTTTGATGAAGATGAGATCACATATTACGAGCAATTAATGCAGAAAACCAGCTAATTCCAAAGGGTTCACATACTTTCTCTTGCCACTGCACACCTGTTTCACAATCTGAATGGAAAATCTACATTTACATTTTATATTTAGTCATTTAGTCATTTAGCAGACACTTTTATCAAAAGCTGACTTACAAATGAGACACAGAATGCTGTTTAAGTGCTCATGGAGCAGATGTGTTTTCAGCTGGTTCTTGAATATTAAGAAGGTAAATCTGTCTGTCTCTCTCTCGTGGATTATCTGTCCTGTTTAATAAGTTAAAGCTAGGGTGTGCAATCTTTTCCAGAAACATTTATTGCTATAAACGTTGAAAGTCTCTTCACCGGGCTAAAAATGATCGACCAATCATTGCATTCGGTCTGAATATAATGATAGGATGTGTGGATGTGTGTGTGTGTGTGTGTTTATGTGATAGAGGAGGCGTGGCTTTGGAGACACAGGCTCTATGCTTTTAAAGCAAGCTTGCTAACTGCTTGCCTCTCGGGAATACACACCCTAACTTTAAGTGAAGGGACCTTTCAGTGTTTAATGACATATAGTCTATTAGTTAACTAGTTTCACAGGCCAATAAAGACTAAAAGGACAAGATCAATAGCAGAGAATTATTGCAGTGCACTTTTACTCATACTCCAGTTTTCCCTCAATAGCACACACACACACACACACACACACACACACACACACACACACACACACACACACACACACACACACACACACACACACACACACACCTTTTTCTGAAAACTACAGAAAAAATATGTCCTGTAAGCAGCTGATAACACTCTTGTAAAAAAAAGCAGAACAAATTTCACTGTGTGTGTGTGTGTGTGTTACATTTACATGTATGCATTTGGCAGATGCTTTTATCCAAAGCGACTTACAGTGCACTTATTACAGGGACAATCCCCCCGGAGCAACCTGGAGTTAAGTGCCTTACTCAAGGACACAATGGTGGTGGCTGTGGGGATCAAACCAGCAACCTTCTGAGTACCAATGTATTATACAGTGCACTTATTACAGGGACAATCCCCCCGGAGCAACCTGGAGTTAAGTGTCTTACTCAAGGACACAATGGTGGTGACTGTGGGGATCAAACCAGCAACCTTCTGAGTACCAATGTATTATACAGTGCACTTATTACAGGGACAATCCCCCCGGAGCAACCTGGAGTTAAGTGCCTTACTCAAGGACACAATGGTGGTGACTGTGGGGATCAAACCAGCAACCTTCTGAGTACCAATGTATTATACAGTGCACTTATTACAGGGACAATCTCCCCGGAGCAACCTGGAGTTAAGTGTCTTACTCAAGGACACAATGGTGGTGACTGTGGGGCTCGAACCAGCAACCTCCTGATTACCAATGATTATACAGTGCACTTATTACAGGGACAATCCCCCCGGAGCAACCTGGAGTTAAGTGTCTTACTCAAGGACACAATGGTGGTGACTGTGGGGATCAAACCAGCAACCTTCTGCTTACCAGTTATGTGCTTTAGCCCACTACACCTACACCACTCTATGTGTGTGTGTGTGTTTGTGTGTGAATGTATGTGAGAGTGTGTGCGTGTGTTAGTGTGTGTGTATGTTTGTGTGTTTGTTGGTGTGTGTTTATTTGTGTGTGAATGTGTGTGAGAGTGTGTGTGTGTGTTTGTGAGTGAGTGTGTGTGTGTGTGTGTGTGTGTTTGTTTGTTCGTGTGTGTGTTTGTTTGTGAGTGTGTGTGTGTTTGTTTGTTTGTGTGTGTTTTTGTTTGTTTGTGTGTGTGTGTGTTTGTGAGTGTGTGAGTGTGTTTGTGTGTGTGTGTGTTTGTGAGTGTGTGAGTGTGTTTGTTTGTGTATATGTGTTTGTGTGTGTGTGTGTTTGTGTGTGTGTGAGTGTGTTTGTTTGTGAGTGTGTGTGTGTGTGTGTTTGTTTGTGTATATGTGTTTGTGAGTGTGTGAGTGTGTGTGTGTGTGTGAGAGAGTGTGTTTGTGTGTGTGTGTGTGTGTGTGTGAGAGAGAGTGTGTGTGTGTGTGTGTGTGTGTGTGTGTTTTGTGAGTGTGTGAGTGTTTGTGTGAGTGTGTGTGTGTGTGCGTTTGTGAGTGTGTGAGTGTGTGTTTGTGTGTGTGAGTGTTTGTGT
>NC_068311.1:1187015-1211400 GCF_025860055.1 Xyrauchen texanus | reverse complement strand
AGCCGTAGGTAATAAGAAAGAATTAGGAAAGATAAGAAAGACTTCCCACCTCTCTGTTGGTGCCCATGCCCACCTCACTGACCTCTCTGTTGGCGCCCATGCCCACCTCACTGACCTCTCTGTTGGCACCCATGCCCACCTCACTGACCTCTCTGTTGGAGCCCATGTAAACCTCTCTGACCTCTCTGTTGGTGCCCATGCCCACCTCACTGACCTCTCTGTTGGTGCCCATGTCCACCTCTCTGACCTCTCTATTGGAGACCATGCCCACCTCACTGACCTCTCTGTTGGTGCCCATGTCCACCTCTCTGACCTCTCTGTTGGTGCCCATGTCCACCTCACAGACCTCTCTGTTGGTGCACATGCCCACCTCACAGACCTCTCTGTTGGTGCCCATGTCCACCTCTCTGACCTCTCTGTTGGTGCCCATGCCCACCTCACAGACCTCTCTGTTGGTGCACATGCCCACCTCACTGACCTCTCTTTTGGTGCCCATGTCCACCTCTCTGACCTCTCTGGTGGTGCCCATGCCCACCTCACTGACCTCTCTGTTGGTGCCCATGTAAACCTCTCTGACCTCTCTGTTGGTGCCCATGCCCACCTCTCTGACGGTGCCCATGCCCACCTCACTGACGTCTCTGTTGGTGCCCTTGCCCACCTCACTGACCTCTCTGTTGGTGCCCATGCCCACCTCACTGACCTCTCTGTTCTATATCAGTCTTGTCTCAGACTCGGTCTCTTTTAGTCTCAGTCAAGAGCCATTTCTCACACTTTCTGCCCTGTTGACACTCATTGTATCTCAGTCTTGAGCTAGTCTGGACTGCAACACTGTTACGTTGCCTCAACATAATTAAAATAATGACTTTCGAAACATTTTTAAGCGTTAGATATGACCAAATAAATGTAAGATCATTCAACAAGACTAGATCAAATCCATTCAAACTAATTAATTTTGGTTGAAATAATTAGAAAGTTTTTCGCATTTTTATTAAGTTCATTCAAAAAACTTTTTTAAGTGCTTCTCATGTGTTTAACATTGTAAATGTTCAAAAAAGACAACTCAACATCTGCAGAAAACTCTAATGAGAGAGAGCTGAGGGGGTGTGTTACTCTCAGAGCACAGCACTGTGTGTTTGAGATAACTCAACAAAAGACGCACAGCAGATTTAAACTAATACAATTAAACATGTGAGAGATAACAAGCACACATAAACACGTTTCATAGCCTCAGCGTCCCTTCTTGCACTGCACACACACACACACACACACACACACTCGCCGCACGCACGCACACACACTCACACACACTCACACACACTCACTCACTCACATATACACACACACACACACACACACACACACACACTTCACACACACTTTACACACACACACACACACTCACACACACACACACACACACACACACTCACAAACACCATAACCATCACGTCTGTCTTTATATGTTGCTTAAAATAATAAAATAAGGCCTCAAAATTATCTTCGCAAACCAACGCCCCCTAGAGGTAATGGGTAGAAATGTTTATGAAATTAAAATAATTCATATAGCACATAAATGGTCATGTCATATATCAAATGAAAGCTCTCATTCTCAGGAATGTGACTGTATAATTTATTTTGTTGCCCTAATACCACAGTTCCAAAGATTGTCCAAAAAATCACAAAGTGAAATATGATTTCTGTACGTCAATAACACAAACATTTCTTTTATGCTCCAATAACTGCTGTAAGCCCTAAATAGCCAAAACCTTGATATCTGCTTGCTTGAATGAATAATCCAATATCTTAGATGTACAGAACAAAATATGAATTCTGCTTTCAACAATTGAGGAGAGAGTATTACAGCATTGCAAAGGGGAGGATCTCAGTTTTCTAATGACCCCTAGATTGAGCTTGTAGTCCACTCAGAGGCCGAGATATTCAATGAAATAATGAGGGTGTTGCTTGAACTGAACATTAGACTGAATGTCTATGGACGAGCACATCTGTGAGGGGTAAAATGTGTTAGAGCGCCCCTACAGTTCACATCTGTGAGGGGTAAAATGTGTTAGAGCGCCCCCTACAGTTCACATCTGTGAGGGGTAAAATGTGTTAGAGCGCCCCCTACAGTTCACATCTGTGAGGGGTAAAATGCGTTAGAGCGCCCCCTACAGTTCACATCTGTGAGGGGTAAAATGCGTTAGAGCGCCACCTACAGTTCACATCTGTGAGGGGTAAAATGCGTTAGAGCGCCCCCTACAGTTCACATCTGTGAGGGGTCAAATGCGTTAGAGCGCCCCCTACAGTTCACATCTGTGAGGGGTCAAATGCGTTAGAGCGCCCCCTACAGTTCACATCTGTGAGGGGTCAAATGCGTTAGAGCGCCCCCTACAGTTCACATCTGTGAGGGGTAAAATGCGTTAGAGCGCCCCCTACAGTTCACATCTGTGAGGGGTAAAATGCGTTAGAGCGCCCCTACAGTTCACATCTGTGAGGGGTAAAATGCGTTAGAGCGCCCCCTACAGTTCACATCTGTGAGGGGTAAAATGCGTTAGAGCGCCCCCTACAGTTCACATCTGTGAGGGGTATAATGGGTTAGAGCGCCCCCTACAGTTCACATCTGTGAGGGGTAAAATGCGTTAGAGCGCCCCTACAGTTCACATCTGTGAGGGGTAAAATGCGTTAGAGCCCACTACAGTTCACATCTGTGAGGGGTAAAATCGTTAGGAGCCCCCTACAGTTCACATCTGTGAGGGGTAAAATGCGTTAGAGCCCCTACAGTTCACATCTGTGAGGGGTATAATGCGTTAGAGCGCCCCCTACAGTTCACATCTGTGAGGGGTAAAATGCGTTAGAGCTCCCTACAGTTCACATCTGTGAGGGTAAAATGCGTTAGAGCGCCCCCTACAGTTCACATCTGTGAGGGGTAAAATGCGTTAGAGCGCCCCCTACAGTTCACATCTGTGAGGGGTAAAATGCGTTAGAGCGCCCCCGAAAAATCTTTTTATAGTGCTTTCTGCCATCTAGTGGAATAAAATTTGACTTTTTAAAAGTAATGTAGACTGAACAGAACCAGAATTGCATGCTTACAAATTTAGGACAAAAAACTAATTCTGTTCATCACAAGATTATAAACATACAAAATATGATTTATGCATAATTGGAGTAGTTTTGATGTATTTGGGGGGGGGTTCTCTGAAAAATAAGACGAATTTTTTGCAATTAGTCCACAGGATGTGTGAATTTGGGTGTGAAAAAATGCTCATTGGTCATTGTGATGAGGAGGAGGGCGGGGCCGGTCCGGGGCGATTATTACACTACGCCCGGCCGCAATTGGGCTAATCAGCCTGAGGAGAGGGATAAATGTAGTGAACGGCGACAATTTTGGAGAGAGAGCCACATGCAGCTGCCATGTGTGTTTTGTGTCTTTTTGTTGAATGAAATATTATTTTGACTGTTCAGCCGGTTCCCACGTCCTCCTTTCCCATTGTAACCCCGTTACAGTCATGTGATGATATTTTGGGTTTCTGAAGCCAGAAAGATGCAAAAGTTGAATAAATGGGCAAAGTTTTGAGTTTTGAAAGTTTCAGTATGTTTTCATTATACAATCGTATTTGATCAAACTACAACAAAGACATTATAGATATTACAGTTTTATTTTCTGTTAATGCATGATCTTGTGAAAGGCGCTATACAAATAAAAACAACTTGACTTATTTCTCATAACAATGAAATTTTCTTGAAAATCATTTCTTATCATTTCTTCTGTCTATATAACATCTCTTTATTCCATAAAAGAATAATCATTAAATGGTCACGTGTGTACAGACACATAACAATATCACACTGCCACCTGCTGGTCAACTAGAGCACTGCATCAATATCTCCTGACAGAAAACACAGTTTATTTCTCTCTTGATTAAGTCAGTTAATCTTTAATATACAACCACCAGCCTCAGTTGTCATGGCGACGGGCAGCGTGTCTATTTTGGCGATCAGCGTTTGGTATTTTGAGAGCGACAGTGGCTGAGACACAGATTGATGGCTTTAATAATAACATAAAATATGGATTTTGAAATCTCTCACATTCAAAGTGACATAATTGAATTCCTCTAATCAACAAAGACCCTGAAACCCTCGCAAACCTGGTTTCTCTTCCCATCACTCAGGATATATTCTGCTTTTCAAATTCGATCATTCCAAAACTACAGACCAGATAGTTTCAGTTAGGTCAAGGGTTCCCAAAAACACCTTAGAAACTTTGATTTTGGTGGTAAATGATGTGGGGATCACAAACATTGAGCATATTTAAAGACACTTTTTCAAGCTTTACAGTGTTTAAAATGGGCACTAACACACTGCAAAGTTTGGGACCGCATGTACCGTATTTGTGGGGTGTGAATTTCCTGAATTATTGAGTATTTGTATCTGGTAAAAACATCCTAAAATCCTCCAAATGGCTTGAGAAGCACCGATGACCCTGAGGGCAGTTTTAGGGCTTTGCTTGAGATCTTTCTGCTTCAGGTTTGTACAGGCGTTTACTCTCACACGAGAAGCGGTGTGAAACGAGCCAGTAGAAGTGCAATAACGCCCCCACTGCATCAGCTCAGATACTGCATCTATGAGGCAATTAATGTAAATATTGTTGTAGATTGATGGGAACGAAATACATATTTTAAAGGGTTTTAGAATAAGGCTGCAACATAACAAGATGTGAAAAAAGAAGGGTCTGAAAACGTTCTGAATGCAATGTAGGTTTGTCATCTTTTAAAGTGGGGACAGAAAACTCCCTGTATCTTATGTTGTTGACATCATAAACAAAATAATGTCACCTGATACAAACCATGTTCAAAACTATGCAAGATGAAACAAAATCAAACCCTGGATTTTTCACTACAGCCTCTTGTTTTCCAGTGTAAACTCTGGGTCCCGAAGCAAAACCAGTTGAGAGCCACTGAAATAGACATTTCGTTTTCATGTAAGAGATTGCACTTAAATAAAATGCCTCTTGGATTTTCTGTTTATCTGAAGTTGATGTTTCAGACACATGCTGCAGAAGAGAAAATTCACAAATACAGAACATGAGATATTTGTACACATCGCACAGTTTCAAACATAAACTACACATATTTACCTGTTTCTGTGGTCTATTTTCACCTGGTGCACCGACTCATCCACTCAAAGCTTGTCATGAGGATGTTTTCATATTTCTGTCTCTATAAATGCTCAAAGACACGTAATATTGTGCAGGAAAATCAGCAGCAGTGAGACTATTTCTCTCCATAATAACTGTGGTAAACACTGGTTACCATTAGTAAACACCAGTTAACTCCAGTAAACACCGGTGAGCTCTAATGAACACTACTAAACTCCTGTTAACTCCAGTAAACACCAGTGAGCTCTATTGAACACTACTAAACTCCTGTTAACTCCAGTAAACACCAGTGAGCTCTATTGAACACTACTAAACTCCTGTTAACTCCAGTAAACACCAGTTAACTCCAGTAAACACCAGTTAACTCCAGTAAACACCGGTGAGCTCTAATGAACACTAGTAAATTCCTGTTAACTCCAGTAAACTCCAGTGAGCTCTAATGAACACCAGTAAATTCCTGTTAACTCCAGTAAACACCAGTGAGCTCTAATGAACACCAGTAAATTCCTGTTAACTCCAGTAAACACCAGTGAGCTCTAATGAACACTAGTAAATTCCTGTTAACTCCAGTAAATACCGGTGAGCTCTATTGAACACTACTAAACTCCTGTTAACTCCAGTAAACACCGGTGAGCTCTATTGAACACTACTAAACTCCTGTTAACTCCAGTAAACACCGGTGAGCTCTATTGAACACTACTAAACTCCTGTTAACTCCAGTAAACACCAGTGAGCTCTATTGAACACTACTAAACTCCTGTTAACTCCAGTAAACACCGGTGAGCTCTATTGAACACTACTAAACTCCTGTTAACTCCAATAAATACCGGTGAGCTCTATTGAACAATACTAAACTCCTGTTAACTCCAGTAAACACCAGTGAGCTCTAATGAACACTGGTAAACTCCTGTTAACTCCAGTAAACGCCAGTGAGCTCTAATGAACACTGGTAAACTCCTGTTAACTCCAGTAAACACCGGTGAGCTCTACTGAACACTACTAAACTCCTGTTAACTCCAGTAAACACCAGTGAGCTCTATTGAACACTACTAAACTCCTGTTAACTCCAGTAAACACCGGTGAGCTCTAATGAACACTACTAAACTCCTGTTAACTCCAGTAAACACCAGTGAGCTCTAATGAACACTGGTAAACTCCTGTTAACTCCAGTAAACACCAGTGAGCTCTATTGAACACTACTAAACTCCTGTTAACTCCAGTAAACACCGGTGAGCTCTACTGAACACTACTAAACTCCTGTTAACTCCAGTAAACACCAGTGAGCTCTAATGAACACTGGTAAACTCCTGTTAACTCCAGTAAACACCAGTGAGCTCTATTGAACACTACTAAACTCCTGTTAACTCCAGTAAACACCGGTGAGCTCTAATGAACACTACTAAACTCCTGTTAACTCCAGTTAACACCAGTGAGCTCTATTGAACACTACTAAACTCCCGTTATCTCCAGTAAACACCGGTGAGCTCTAATGAACATTGGTAAATTCCTGTTAACTCCAGTAAACACCAGTGAGCTCTATTGAACACTACTAAACTCCTGTTAACTCCAGTTAACACCAGTGAGCTCTATTGAACACTACTAAACTCCTGTTAACTCCAGTAAACACCGGTGAGCTCTATTGAACACTACTAAACTCCTGTTAACTCCAGTAAACACCAGTGAGCTCTAATGAACACTGGTAAACTCCTGTTAAATCCAGTAAACACCGGTGAGCTCTATTGAACACTACTAAACTCCTGTTAACTCCAGTAAACACCAGTGAGCTCTATTGAACACTACTAAACTCCTGTTAACTCCAGTAAACACCAGTGAGCTCTAATGAACACTACTAAACTCCTGTTAACTCCAGTAAACACCGGTGAGCTCTAATGAACACTACTAAACTCCTGTTAACTCCAGTAAACACCGGTGAGCTCTAATAAACACTACTAAACTCCCGTTAACTCCAGTAAACACCGGTTTGCTCTAATGAACATTGGTAAATTCCTGTTAACTCCAGTAAACACCAGTGAGCTCTAATGAACACTACTAAACTCCCGTTATCTCCAGTAAACACCGGTTTGCTCTAATGAACACTACTAAACTCCCGTTATCTCCAGTAAACACCGGTTTGCTCTAATGAACACTGGTAAATTCCTGTTAACTCCAGTAAACACCAGTGAGCTCTAATGAACACTAGTAAATTCCTGTTAACTCCAGTAAACACCAGTGAGCTCTAATGAACACTGGTAAATTCCCGTTAACTCCAGTAAATACCGGTGAGCTCTAATGAACACTAGTAAATTCCTGTTAACTCCAGTGAGCTCTATTGAACACTACTAAACTCCTGTTAACTCCAGTAAATACCAATGAGCTCTATTGAACACTACTAAACTCCCGTTAACTCCAGTATACACCGGTGAGCTCTAATGAACACTACTAAACTCCCGTTAACTCCAGTAAATACCAATGAGCTCTATTGAACACTACTAAACTCCCGTTAACTCCAGTATACACCGGTGAGCTCTAATGAACACTACTAAACTCCCGTTAACTCCAGTAAATACCGGTGAGCTCTAATGAACACTACTAAACTCCCGTTAACTCCAGTAAATACCGGTGAGCTCTAATGAACACTACTAAACTCCCGTTAACTCCAGTAAATACCGGTGAGCTCTAATGAACACTAGTAAATTCCTGTTAACTCCAGTGAACACCAGTGAGCTCTAATGAACACTAGTAAATTCCTGTTGACTCCAGTAAACGCCAGTGAGCTCTAATGAACACTAGTAAACTCCCGTTAACTCCAGTAAACACCAGTGAGCTCTACTGAACACTAGTAAATTCCTGTTAACTCCAGTAAACACCAGTGAGCTCTAATGAACACTAGTAAACTCCCGTTAACTCCAGTAAACACTGGTAAACCCTAGCATACTGCAGTAAACTCAGGAAACAATTGAACTCAGCACACAGCGGACATGTTGGATTCGGCATTAATGATTCCAGTACATCCGTTAAACAGCACTGCCAAGTCGTTGGCAAACTACATCACTCATGTTGTGTAGTCCACTGTGTAGGCAGCTACACACACGCAGACACACACACATTAACAATATATACAGCTGAATAATGTTTTCACACTTTTAACAGTAGAATTATATTACTTAATGTGGAACAAAAATATGCTAGACTGCTTTGGAAACTACTGCTACTGTCATGGCATCTTCTTAATCCATTAACACCTGATCTAAAATCAGTCTTTATATGTGTTATAAGCAGGTCCGGACGGATGGGAGATGCGTAGAACATTTATGATTGAATACCCCCATCTTCCACTGGTCAGACAAACAAAGAATAATTTTATTTATTTTAACCACAAGTTCATGTGAAAGCTGCAGTATTTGGAAAAGAGCTCAAAAACTCTCGAAGCTGAAAGAGGACTTTGGAAAGGTAGTGAAATTAGTAGCATCATTACTATTCGCTTTAGTCCTACTTTTAGAGCATTTTGTTCATGTGTATTTTACACATGTGACAATCAGTTTGGTTAATCATAAAGCTGGTTAATTGACATCAACTGAATTCATTTATTCCTGCAGTCGGAAACGGGCTTTGATCTCTTTTAGAGAAGTGTGTAAATTCCCATTTCTCTGAATCAAGAACAGTTTCTGTACAATCACTCACGTGATTTTAATCTCTATGCATCCCATTTTACTCAGTAATATTTCTGAGTGAAACAGGACATTCAATGAGAACTCAATTTGATCCGTGTGGAATTGATTTGGATGGTGTAAAGTGTTTCATGATTTCAGACGAAAAGGAAAACCGCTTCTCAGAAGCGGAAAAATTATTATGAAGCCAAACATTTCTTGCTTTAGAAATATAAAGCACTGATATTTCTTTATGCTTTTAACGCTCTCTCACTTTGCCAGTTTCCCAAATAAAATGGAAATGGAAATAAATCAGTAAGAAGAGTGTTGCTGGTTCAAGCCTCAGCCAGTGGGACAAATAATCTAAATACAGGGGTGGGGGACTGGTTGAAATATGGCCTTTACAGATTACTGAATAAATTGCCCTTGAGCAAGGGGATGTGTTGGGTTTAGGGATATGTTGGGTTTAGGGGGATATGTTGGGTTTAGGGGTTGTGTTGGGTTTAGGGGTTGGGTTGGGTTTAGGGGATGTGTTGGGTTTAGGGGGATGTGTCGGGTTTAGGGGTTGTGTTGGGTTTAAGGGTTGGGTTGTGTTGGGTTTAGGGGGATGTGTCGGGTTTAGGGGTTGTGTTGGGTTTAAGGGTTGGGTTGGGTTTAGGGTTTGGGTTGGGTTTAAGGGTTGTGTTGGGTTTAGGGATGTGTTGGGTTTAGGGGATGTGTCGGGGTTTAGGGGTTGTGTTGGGTTTAAGGGTTGGGTTGGGTTTAGGGGTTGTGTTGGGTTTAGGGGGATGTGTCGGGTTTAGGGGTTGTGTTGGGTTTAAGGGTTGGGTTGTGTTGGGTTTAGGGGGATGTGTCGGGTTTAGGGGTTGTGTTGGGTTTAAGGGTTGGGTTGGGTTTAGGGTTTGGGTTGGGTTTAAGGGTTGTGTTGGGTTTAGGGGATGTGTTGGGTTTAGGGGGATGTGTCGGGTTTAGGGGTTGTGTTGGGTTTAAGGGTTGGGTTGGGTTTAGGGGTTGTGTTGGGTTTAGGGGGATAGTGTCGGGTTTAGGGGTTGTGTTGGGTTTAAGGGTTGGGTTGGGTTTAGGGGTTGGGTTGGGTTTAAGGGTTGTGTTGGGTTTAGGGGATGTGTTTGGGTTTAGAGGGATGTGTCGGGTTTAGGGGTTGTGTTGGGTTTAAGGGTTGGGTTGGGTTTAGGGGTTGGGTTGGGTTTAGGGGATGTGTCTGGGTTTAGGGGATGTGTCGGGTTTAGGGGTTGTGTTGGGTTTAGGGTTGGGTTGGGTTTAGGGGTTGTGTTGGGTTTAGGGGATGTGTTGGGTTTAGGGGTTGGGTTGGGATTAGGGGTTGTGTTGGGTTTAAGGGTTGTGTTGGGTTTAGAGGTTGTGTTGGGTTTAGGGGATGTGTTGGGTTTAGAGGGTTGTGTTGGGTTTAAGGGTTGTGTTGGGTTTAGGGGTTGTGTTGGGTTTAGGGGATGTGTTGGGTTTAGGGGTTGTGTTGGGTTTAGGGGATGTGTTGAGTTTAGGGGTTGTGTTGGGTTTAAGGGTTGTGTTGGGTTTAGGGATGTGTTGGGTTTAGGTGATGTGTTGGGTTTAGGGGTTGTGATGGGTTGAGGGGTTGTGTTGGGTTTAGGGGATGTGTCGGGTTTAGGGGTTGTGATGGGTTGAGGGTTGTGTTGGGTTGAGGGGTTGTGTTGGGTTTAGGGGATGTGTTGGGTTTAGGGGATGTACTGGGTTTAGGGGTTGTGTGTCGGGTTTAGGGGGATGTGTCGGGTTTAGGGGATGTGTCGGGTTTAGGGGTTGTGTGAGGGTTTAGGGGATGTGTTGGTTTAAGGGTTGTGTTGGTTTTAAGGGTTGTGTTGGGTTTAGGGGATGTGTTGGGTTTAGGGGTTGTGTTGGGTTTAAGGGTTGTGTTGGCTTTAGGGGTTGTGTTGGGTTTAAGGGTTGTGTTGGCTTTAGGGGTTGTGTTGGGTTTAGGGGATGTGTTGGGTTTAGGGGTTGTGTTGGGTTTAGGGGATGTGTTGAGTTTAGGGGTTGTGTTTGGATTTAAGGGTTGTGTTGGGTTTAGGGGATGTGTTGGGTTTAGGGGATGTGTTGGGTTTAGGGGTTGTGATGGGTTGAGGGGTTGTGTCAGGTTTAGGGATGTGTCGGGGTTTAGGGGTTGTGATGGGTTGAGGGGTTGTGTTGGGTTTAGGGGTTGTGTTGGGTTTAGGGGATGTGTTCGGTTTAGGGGATGTGCTGGGTTTAGGGGTTGTGTTGGGTTTAGGGGTTGTGTAGGGTTTAGGGGATGTGTTGGTTTAAGGGTTGTGTTGGTTTAAGGGTTGTGTTGGGTTTAGGGGTTGTGATGGGTTGAGGGGTTGTGTTGGGTTGAGGGGTTGTGTTGGGTTTAGGGGATGTGCTGGGTTTAGGGGATGTGCTGGGTTTAGGGGATGTGCTGGGTTTAGGGGTTGTGTTGGGTTTAGGGGTTGTGTAGGGTTTAAGGGTTGTGTTGGTTTAAGGGTTGTGTTGGGTTTAGGGGTTGTGTTGGGTTTAGGGGTTGTGTTGGGTTTAGGGGATGTGTTGGGTTTAGGGAATGTGTTGGGTTTAGGGGTTGTGTTGGGTTTAGGGGATGTGTTGGGTTTAGGGGATGTGTTGGGTTTAGGGGTTGTGTTGGGTTTAAGGGTTGTGTTGGGTTTAGGGGTTGTGATGGGTTTAGGGGATGTGTTGGGTTTAGGGGTTGTGTTGGGTTTAGGGGTTGTGTTGGGTTTAAGGGATGTGTTGGGTTTAGGGGATGTGTTGGGTTTAGGGGATGTGCTGGGTTTAGGGGTTGTGTTGGGTTTAGGGGATGTGTTGGGTTTAGGGGTAGTGTTGGGTTTAGGGGATGTGTTGGGTTTAGGGGTTGTGTTGGGTTTAGGGGTTGTGTTGGGTTTAGGGGTTGTGTAGGGTTTAAGGGTTGTGTTGGGTTTAGGGGTTGTGTTGGGTTTAGGGGATGTGTTGGGTTTAGGGGATGTGCTGGGTTTAGGTGTTGTGTTGGGTTTAGGGGATGTGTTGGGTTTAGGGGTAGTGTTGGGTTTAGGGGATGTGTTGGGTTTAGGGGTTGTGTTGGGTTTAGGGGTTGTGTAGGGTTTAAGGGTTGTGTTGGGTTTAGAGGTTGTGTTTGGTTTAGGGGATGTGTTGGGTTTAGGGGTTGTGTTGGGTTTAGGGGATGTGTTGGGTTTAGGGAATGTGTTGGGTTTAGGGGTTGTGTTGGGTTTAGGGGATGTGTTGGGTTTAGGGGATGTGTTGGGTTTAGGGGTAGTGTTGGGTTTAGGGGATGTGTTGGGTTTAGGGGATGTGTTGGGTTTAGGGGTTGTGTAGGGTTTAGGGGTTGTGTTGGATTTAGGGGTTGTGTTGGGTTTAGGGAATGTGTTGGGTTTAGGGGTTGTGTTGGGTTTAGGGGATGTGTGAGGTTTAGGGGGTGTGTTGGGTTTAGGGGATGTGTTGGGTTTAGGGGTTGTGTGGGGTTTAGGGGTTGTGTGGGTTTAGGGATGTGTTGGGTTTAGGGGATGTGTTGAGTTTAGGGGATGTGTTGGGTTTAGGGGTTGTGCTGGGTTTAGGGGATGTGTCGGGTTTAGGGGATGTGCTGGGTTTAGGGGATGTGCTGGGTTTAGGGATGTGTCGGGTTTAGGGGTTGTGTGGGGTTTAGGGGTTGTGTCGGGTTTAGGGATTGTGTTGGGTTTAGGGGATGTGTTGGGTTCACTGGCGGCTGCTGGTGTTTCAAAGAAGCTCATTTTAGGCCTACATTATAAGCGTATTTACCCTATTTTTGCACTAAATCAATCTTAGGTGTTGATCTGCCCTGCTGTTTAATTCTAATTTTTTCCTCGTAAGGAAGACTTTCAAATAAGCCTAGCCAAAATCAGGTCAAACAATATTAGCACCGTCTGCCATAGATCGCAGATTTCACCCGTCTGACGCTAGCCTAGCCTACTGTATGAATGAATGAATGAAGCGAAGCAAAGCTCTAAAACAAAATATATTAAACTTGGTAAAACTGGAAACAAGGAATGTGGTGTATAATTGTGTGAAATGTATTATGCAAACTGACTAGCAATTTCGCCAAACAAATATAAAAGAAATAGGTTGCAGCAGTTTGTCTTTCAACTACACTTGAGAAATCCATGATGGGACTGGCTGCGAAATAGCTTCAGTGACTTCTTATAGTACAGATTAAGCTGTCAATCAAAAGGAGATGCAGTCTTTGACAGATCCTCCAATCATCACGCAGAAGCCCGAGTCGGGCCAGCCCTCCTCATTCACCCCAGAGGCAGCTGAGCGTCTGTAGGTGAGACATATCGCAGCATTTATCCAATGACCGTCTGTTTCGGAGCACTGAAAAAAACTGTTCAGAGCAGCCCCATTGAGAGTCAATGGGCCTTCGGCTTCAACAGGAAATGCACTGGCGCTTCTGAGGAATGTATGAGAAGTAAATCGAGTCAGTCGAGCCTGCTATATGTAATGTAGCTGATTCTGAATGAACTCGATCTTCGAGATGAGCGTGTTCTAGCAGCATTTTAGTCAATAAATTGTTTACACAATAGTACATATTTGACCATTATTTTTTTGACATTATAGGGGAAGCTGAGCTTCCCTTGCAGTCTTGTGTTGGTTTAAAGGTTGTGTCAGGTTTAGGGGATGTGTTGGGTTTAGGGGTTGTGTTTGGTTTAGAGGTTGTGTTGGGTTTAGGGGATGTGTTGGGTTTAGGGGTTGTGTTGGGTTTAAGGGTTGTGTTGGGTTTAGGGGTTGTGTTGGGTTTAGGGGATGTGTTGGGTTTAGGGGTTGTGTTGGGTTTAGGGGATGTGTTGAGTTTAGGGGTTGTGTTGGATTTAAGGGTTGTGTTGGGTTTAGGGGTTGTGTTGGGTTTAGGGGATGTGTTGGGTTTAGGGGATGTGTTGGGTTTAGGGGTTGTGTTGGGTTTAGGGGATGTGTTGGGTTTAGGGGATGTGTCGGGTTTAGGGGTTGTGATGGGTTGAGGGGTTGTGTTGGGTTTAGGGGATGTGTTGGGTTTAGGGGATGTGCTGGGTTTAGGGGTTGTGTCGGGTTTAGGGGATGTGTCGGGTTTAGGGGTTGTGTAGGGTTTAGGGGATGTGTTGGTTTAAGGGTTGTGTTGGTTTAAGGGTTGTGTTGGGTTTAGGGGTTGTGTTGGGTTTAGGGGTTGTGTTGGGTTTAGGGGATGTGTTGGGTTTAGGGAATGTGTTGGGTTTAGGGGATGTGTTGGGTTTAGGGGATGTGTTGGGTTTAGGGGTTGTGTTGGGTTTAGGGGTTGTGTTGGGTTTAGGGGATGTGTTGGGTTTAGGGGTTGTGATGGGTTTAGGGGTTGTGTTGGGTTTAGGGGATGTGTTGGGTTTAAGGGTTGTGTTGGGTTTAGGGGTTGTGTTGGGTTTAGGGCATGTGTTGGGTTTAGGGGTTGTGTTGGGTTTAAGGGTTGTGTTGGCTTTAGGGGTTGTGTTGGGTTTAAGGAGTTGTGTTGGCTTTAGGGGTTGTGTTGGGTTTAGGGGATGTGTTGGGTTTAGGGGTTGTGTTGGGTTTAGGGGATGTGTTGAGTTTAGGGGTTGTGTTGGATTTAAGGGTTGTGTTGGGTTTAGGGGTTGTGTTGGGTTTAGGGGATGTGTTGGGTTTAGGGGTTGTGATGGGTTGAGGGGTTGTGTCGGGTTTAGGGGATGTAGTCGGGTTTAGGGGTTGTGATGGGTTGAGGGGTTGTGTTGGGTTTAGGGGTTGTGTTGGGTTTAGGGGATGTGTTGGGTTTAGGGGATGTGCTGGGTTTAGGGGTTGTGTTGGGTTTAGGGGTTGTGTAGGGTTTAGGGGGTGTGTTGGTTTAAGGGTTGTGTTGGTTTAAGGGTTGTGTTGGGTTTAGGGGTTGTGATGGGTTGAGGGGTTGTGTTGGGTTGAGGGGTTGTGTTGGGTTTAGGGGATGTGCTGGGTTTAGGGGATGTGTTGGGTTTAGGGGTTGTGTAGGGTTTAAGGGTTGTGTTGGTTTAAAGGGTTGTGTTGGGTTTAGGGGTTGTGTTGGGTTTAGGGGTTGTGTTGGGTTTAGGGGTTGTGTTGGGTTTAGGGGATGGTGTTGGGTTTAGGGGATGTTTTGGGTTTAGGGAATGTGTTGGGTTTAGGGAATGTGTTGGGTTTAGGGGTTGTGTTGGGTTTAGGGGATGTGTTGGGTTTAGGGAAGTGTTGGGTTTAGGGGTTGTGTTGGGTTTAAGGGTTGTGTTGGGTTTAGGGGTTGTGATGGGTTTAGGGGATGTGTTGGGTTTAGGGGTTGTGTAGGGTTTAAGGGTTGTGTTGGTTTAAGGGTTGTGTTGGGTTTAGGGGTTGTGTAGGGTTTAGGGGTTGTGTAGGGTTTAAGGGTTGTGTTGGTTTAAGGGTTGTGTTGGGTTTAGGGGTTGTGTAGGGTTTAAGGGTTGTGTTGGTTTAAGGGTTGTGTTGGGTTTAGGGGTTGTGATGGGTTTAGGGGATGTGTTGGGTTTAGGGGTTGTGTAGGGTTTAAGGGTTGTGTTGGTTTTAAGGGTTGTGTTGGGTTTAGGGGATGTGCTGGGTTTAGGGGATGTGTTGGGTTTAGGGGTTGTGTAGGGTTTAAGGGTTGTGTTGGTTTTAAGGGTTGTGTTGGGTTTAGGGGTTGTGTTGGGTTTAGGGGTTGTGTTGGGTTTAGGGGTTGTGTTGGGTTTAGGGGATGTGTTGGGTTTAGGGGTTGTGTAGGGTTTAAAGGGTTGTGTTGGTTTAAGGGTTGTGTTGGGTTTAGGGGTTGTGTAGGGTTTAAGGGTTGTGTTGGTTTAAGGGTTGTGTTGGGTTTAGGGGTTGTGATGGGTTTAGGGGATGTGTTGGGTTTAGGGGATGTGTTGGGTTTAGGGGTTGTGTAGGGTTTAAGGGTTGTGTTGGTTTAAGGGTTGTGTTGGGTTTAGGGGTTGTGTAGGGTTTAAGGGTTGTGTTGGTTTTAAGGGTTGTGTTGGGTTTAGGGGTTGTGATGGGTTTAGGGGATGTGTTGGGTTTAGGGGTTGTGTAGGGTTTAAGGGTTGTGTTGGTTTAAGGGGTTGTGTTGGGTTTAGGGGATGTGCTGGGTTTAGGGGATGTGTTGGGTTTAGGGGTTGTGTAGGGTTTAAGGGTTGTGTTGGTTTAAGGGTTGTGTTGGGTTTAGGGGTTGTGTTAGGTTTAGGGGTTGTGTTGGGTTTAGGGGTTGTGTTGGGTTTAGGGGATGTGTTGGGTTTAGGGGATGTTTTGGGTTTAGGGAATGTGTTGGGTTTAGGGAATGTGTTGGGTTTAGGGGTTGTGTTGGGTTTAGGGGATGTGTTGGGTTTAGGGGAAGTGTTGGGTTTAGGGGTTGTGTTGGGTTTTAAGGGTTGTGTTGGGTTTAGGGGTTGTGATGGGTTTAGGGGATGTGTTGGGTTTAGGGGTTGTGTTGGGTTTAGGGGTTGTGTTGGGTTTAAGGGATGTGTTGGGTTTAGGGGATGTGTTTGGGTTTAGGGGATGTGTTGGGTTTAGGGGTAGTGTTGGGTTTAGGGGATGTGTTGGGTTTAGGGGTTGTGTTGGGTTTAGGGGATGTGCTGGGTTTAGGGGTTGTGTTGGGTTTAAGGGATGTGGTTGGGTTTAGGGGATGTGCTGGGTTTAGGGGTTGTGTTGGGTTTAGGGGATGTGTTGGGTTTAGGGGTAGTGTTGGGTTTAGGGGATGTGTTGGGTTTAGGGGTTGTGTTGGGTTTAGGGGTTGTGTAGGGTTTAAGGGTTGTGTTGGGTTTAGGGGTGTGTGTTGGGTTTAGGGGATGTCTTGGGTTTAGGGGATGTGCTGGGTTTAGGTGTTGTGTTGGGTTTAGGGGATGTGTTGGGTTTAGGGGTAGTGTTGGGTTTAGGGGATGTGTTGGGTTTAGGGGTTGTGTTGGGTTTAGGGGTTGTGTAGGGTTTAAGGGTTGTGTTGGGTTTAGAGGTTGTGTTTGGTTTAGGGGATGTGTTGGGTTTAGGGGTTGTGTGTTGGGTTTAGGGGATGTGTTGGGTTTAGGGAATGTGTTGGGTTTAGGGGTTGTGTTGGGTTTAGGGGATGTGTTGGGTTTAGGGGTTGTGTTGGGTTTAAGGGTTGTGTTGGGTTTAGGGGATGTGTTGGGTTTAGGGGATGTGTTGGGTTTAGGGGTTGTGATGGGTTTAGGGGTTGTGTTGGGTTTAGGGGATGTGTTGGGTTTAGAGGTTGTGTTGGGTTTAGGGGATGTGTTGGGTTTAGGGGTTGTGTTGGGTTTAGGGGTTGTGTTGGGTTTAGGGGATGTGTTGGGTTTAGGGGATGTGTTGGGTTTAGGGGTTGTGTTGGGTTTAGGGGATGTGTTGGGTTTAGGGGTTGTGATGGGTTTAGGGGTTGTGTTTGGTTTAGGGGTAGTGTTGGGTTTAGGGGTAGTGTTGGGTTTAGGGGATGTGTTGGGTTTAGGGGATGTGTGTTGGGTTTAGGGGTTGTGTTTGGTTTAGGGGTAGTGTTGGGTTTAGGGGTAGTGTTGGGTTTAGGGGTTGTGTTGGGTTTAGGGGATGTGTTGGGTTTAGGGGATGTGTTGGGTTTAGGGGATGTGTCGGGTTTAGGGGTTGTGTCGGGTTTAGGGGATGTGTTGGGTTTAGGGGATGTGTTGAGTTTAGGGGATGTGTTGGGTTTAGGGGTTGTGTTGGGTTTAGGGGATGTGTTGGGTTTAGGGGTTGTGTTGGGTTTAGGGGATGTGTTGAGTTTAGGGGTTGTGTTGGATTTAAGGGTTGTGTTGGGTTTAGGGGTTGTGTTGGGTTTAGGGGATGTGTTGGGTTTAGGGGATGTGTTGGGTTTAGGGGTTGTGTTGGGTTTAGGGGATGTGTTGGGTTTAGGGGATGTGTCGGGTTTAGGGGGTTGTGATGGGTTGAGGGGTTGTGTTGGGTTTTAGGGGATGTGTTGGGTTTAGGGGATGTGCTGGGTTTAGGGGTTGTGTCGGGTTTAGGGGATGTGTCGGGTTTAGGGGTTGTGTAGGGTTTAGGGGATGTGTTGGTTTAAGGGTTGTGTTGGTTTAAGGGTTGTGTTGGGTTTAGGGGTTGTGTTGGGTTTAGGGGTTGTGTTGGGTTTAGGGGATGTGTTGGGTTTAGGGAATGTGTTGGGTTTAGGGGATGTGTTGGGTTTAGGGGATGTGTTGGGTTTAGGGGTTGTGTTGGGTTTAGGGGTTGTGTTGGGTTTAGGGGATGTGTTGGGTTTAGGGGTTGTGATGGGTTTAGGGGTTGTGTTGGGTTTAGGGGATGTGTTGGGTTTAAGGGTTGTGTTGGGTTTAGGGGTTGTGTTGGGTTTAGGGCATGTGTTGGGTTTAGGGGTTGTGTTGGGTTTAAGGGTTGTGTTGGCTTTAGGGGTTGTGTTGGGTTTAAGGGTTGTGTTGGCTTTAGGGGTTGTGTTGGGTTTAGGGGATGTGTTGGGTTTAGGGGTTGTGTTGGGTTTAGGGGATGTGTTGAGTTTAGGGGTTGTGTTGGATTTAAGGGTTGTGTTGGGTTTAGGGGTTGTGTTGGGTTTAGGGGATGTGTTGGGTTTAGGGGTTGTGATGGGTTGAGGGGTTGTGTCGGGTTTAGGGGATGTGTCGGGTTTAGGGGTTGTGATGGGTTGAGGGGTTGTGTTGGGTTTAGGGGTTGTGTTGGGTTTAGGGGATGTGTTGGGTTTAGGGGATGTGCTGGGTTTAGGGGTTGTGTTGGGTTTAGGGGTTGTGTAGGGTTTAGGGGTGTGTTGGTTTAAGGGTTGTGTTGGTTTAAGGGTTGTGTTGGGTTTAGGGGTTGTGATGGGTTGAGGGGTTGTGTTGGGTTGAGGGGTTGTGTTGGGTTTAGGGGATGTGCTGGGTTTAGGGGATGTGTTGGGTTTAGGGGTTGTGTAGGGTTTAAGGGTTGTGTTGGTTTAAGGGTTGTGTTGGGTTTAGGGGTTGTGTTGGGTTTAGGGGTTGTGTTGGGTTTAGGGGTTGTGTTGGGTTTAGGGGATGTGTTGGGTTTAGGGGATGTTTTGGGTTTAGGGAATGTGTTGGGTTTAGGGAATGTGTTGGGTTTAGGGGTTGTGTTGGGTTTAGGGGATGTGTTGGGTTTAGGGGAAGTGTTGGGTTTAGGGGTTGTGTTGGGTTTAAGGGTTGTGTTGGGTTTAGGGGTTGTGATGGGTTTAGGGGATGTGTTGGGTTTAGGGGTTGTGTAGGGTTTAAGGGTTGTGTTGGTTTAAGGGTTGTGTTGGGTTTAGGGGTTGTGTAGGGTTTAGGGGTTGTGTAGGGTTTAAGGGTTGTGTTGGTTTAAGGGTTGTGTTGGGTTTAGGGGTTGTGTAGGGTTTAAGGGTTGTGTTGGTTTAAGGGTTGTGTTGGGTTTAGGGGTTGTGATGGGTTTAGGGGATGTGTTGGGTTTAGGGGTTGTGTAGGGTTTAAGGGTTGTGTTGGTTTAAGGGTTGTGTTGGGTTTAGGGGATGTGCTGGGTTTAGGGGATGTGTTGGGTTTAGGGGTTGTGTAGGGTTTAAGGGTTGTGTTGGTTTAAGGGTTGTGTTGGGTTTAGGGGTTGTGTTGGGTTTAGGGGTTGTGTTGGGTTTAGGGGTTGTGTTGGGTTTAGGGGATGTGTTGGGTTTAGGGGTTGTGTAGGGTTTAAGGGTTGTGTTGGTTTAAGGGTTGTGTTGGGTTTAGGGGTTGTGTAGGGTTTAAGGGTTGTGTTGGTTTAAGGGTTGTGTTGGGTTTAGGGGTTGTGATGGGTTTAGGGGATGTGTTGGGTTTAGGGGATGTGTTGGGTTTAGGGGTTGTGTAGGGTTTAAGGGTTGTGTTGGTTTAAGGGTTGTGTTGGGTTTAGGGGTTGTGTAGGGTTTAAGGGTTGTGTTGGTTTAAGGGTTGTGTTGGGTTTAGGGGTTGTGATGGGTTTAGGGGATGTGTTGGGTTTAGGGGTTGTGTAGGGTTTAAGGGTTGTGTTGGTTTAAGGGTTGTGTTGGGTTTAGGGGATGTGCTGGGTTTAGGGGATGTGTTGGGTTTAGGGGTTGTGTAGGGTTTAAGGGTTGTGTTGGTTTAAGGGTTGTGTTGGGTTTAGGGGTTGTGTTGGGTTTAGGGGTTGTGTTGGGTTTAGGGGTTGTGTTGGGTTTAGGGGATGTGTTGGGTTTAGGGGATGTTTTGGGTTTAGGGAATGTGTTGGGTTTAGGGAATGTGTTGGGTTTAGGGGTTGTGTTGGGTTTAGGGGATGTGTTGGGTTTAGGGGAAGTGTTGGGTTTAGGGGTTGTGTTGGGTTTAAGGGTTGTGTTGGGTTTAGGGGTTGTGATGGGTTTAGGGGATGTGTTGGGTTTAGGGGTTGTGTTGGGTTTAGGGGTTGTGTTGGGTTTAAGGGATGTGTTGGGTTTAGGGGATGTGTTGGGTTTAGGGGATGTGTTGGGTTTAGGGGTAGTGTTGGGTTTAGGGGATGTGTTGGGTTTAGGGGTTGTGTTGGGTTTAGGGGATGTGCTGGGTTTAGGGGTTGTGTTGGGTTTAAGGGATGTGTTGGGTTTAGGGGATGTGCTGGGTTTAGGGGTTGTGTTGGGTTTAGGGGATGTGTTGGGTTTAGGGGTAGTGTTGGGTTTAGGGGATGTGTTGGGTTTAGGGGTTGTGTTGGGTTTAGGGGTTGTGTAGGGTTTAAGGGTTGTGTTGGGTTTAGGGGTTGTGTTGGGTTTAGGGGATGTCTTGGGTTTAGGGGATGTGCTGGGTTTAGGTGTTGTGTTGGGTTTAGGGGATGTGTTGGGTTTAGGGGTAGTGTTGGGTTTAGGGGATGTGTTGGGTTTAGGGGTTGTGTTGGGTTTAGGGGTTGTGTAGGGTTTAAGGGTTGTGTTGGGTTTAGAGGTTGTGTTTGGTTTAGGGGATGTGTTGGGTTTAGGGGTTGTGTTGGGTTTAGGGGATGTGTTGGGTTTAGGGAATGTGTTGGGTTTAGGGGTTGTGTTGGGTTTAGGGGATGTGTTGGGTTTAGGGGTTGTGTTGGGTTTAAGGGTTGTGTTGGGTTTAGGGGATGTGTTGGGTTTAGGGGATGTGTTGGGTTTAGGGGTTGTGATGGGTTTAGGGGTTGTGTTGGGTTTAGGGGATGTGTTGGGTTTAGAGGTTGTGTTGGGTTTAGGGGATGTGTTGGGTTTAGGGGTTGTGTTGGGTTTAGGGGTTGTGTTGGGTTTAGGGATGTGTTGGGTTTAGGGGATGTGTTGGGTTTAGGGGTTGTGTTGGGTTTAGGGGATGTGTTGGGTTTAGGGGTTGTGATGGGTTTAGGGGTTGTGTTTGGTTTAGGGGTAGTGTTGGGTTTAGGGGTAGTGTTGGGTTTAGGGGATGTGTTGGGTTTAGGGGATGTGTTGGGTTTAGGGGTTGTGTTTGGTTTAGGGGTAGTGTTGGGTTTAGGGGTAGTGTTGGGTTTAGGGGTTGTGTTGGGTTTAGGGGATGTGTTGGGTTTAGGGGATGTGTTGGGTTTAGGGGATGTGTCGGGTTTAGGGGTTGTGTCGGGTTTAGGGGATGTGTTGGGTTTAGGGGATGTGTTGAGTTTAGGGGATGTGTTGGGTTTAGGGGTTGTGCTGGGTTTAGGGGATGTGTCGGGTTTAGGGGATGTGCTGGGTTTAGGGGATGTGCTGGGTTTAGGGGATGTGTCGGGTTTAGGGGTTGTGTCGGGTTTAGGGGTTGTGTTGGGTTTAGGGGATGTGTTGGGTTCAGTGGCGGCTGCTGGTGTTTCAAAGAGGGGAAGCTCATTTTCGGCCTACATTATAAACGTATTTACCCTATTTTTTGCACTAAATCAATCTTAGGTGTTGATCTGCCCTGCTGTTTAACCTGTTAACCTTTGCCAGTGCGCCAGCGCACTGAAGAGTTTTTTTCCCCCACTAGTTTCATGTTTATGAATAGATTTAACGTGAAAGAACATCATTAATCTTGGCAAACTATATATCATTTTAAAGGTGTAAGCCTCAAGCATCGATGATAGAGCTCTGTTTTTCGATGAAAAGCTTATAACGAATGTATTTCTTGCATTTATATAAGCAATACAGATCAAAACACACGTAATCAAAAACGGAGTACATACCAGTAGTGTCGTAATAACGAGCCACACACGCATCCACTGCTAAAAGTTCCAGATTGGATGGAAAGGTGAGGGTCCACTGAATAACATCCCATAGAGCATTTTTAGTCCAAAGAAACAATAACGTTGTAACATCGATGGTTATTCCTTTGTTTACATCGAGTTTCTTCAGGGTGAAGTATCATACTTGTCGGTTATGCAATAAAATTATGCATAAAAACAGACTCCCGGTAGCCGAACGTTATATGTGTGTGTTGCTTAGAGTGTAATGAACAAATTATGACCGCACACACACACACAAATACAAAGATAGGCAATATATAGGTCAAAATATCCAAACACTGCGGTCAGTTTTTTTGACGTCATGATATGCTGATCCTATTATTTTGTCTTTACAACGAAAGCCAATGAAAGAATTGAAATGATATGACTGATAGAAAATGTAGCCAAGCAGTGCACGATTCCAACGATACCGGGAAGTTTAAATTCCTCGCGAACAAGATGTTTTTTATTTATTTGAATCAGCCACTCTAACCTCGCGAATTAGGCTGTGACCACACCCCGTCATTTGACAACAAACGAGCCATAGTAAAAAGACGGAAAACATCTGTTTTCGCGTCTTACTGGACGGATTATCTCATCAAATGGATCGTCAAAAGAAGTTTTTTTTCTGCTGAAGATGTTTTATTTGAGATCACTCGAAGCAGCGATGACGAAATTGAGGAGAGTGAAGACAGCGCCGAGGGTGATATGCTTGAGGACGGAAAAGATGGTCCAATTTTACATCGGTGAGTTGCTATGTAACATGCACACATTATACGTGTGTGTGTGTGTGTGTGTGTGTGTGTGTGTGTGTGTGTGTGTGTGTGTGTGTGTGTGTGTGTGTGTGTGTGTGTGAGAGAGAGAGAGAGATAGAGAGAGAGAGAGAGAGAGAGAGAGAGAGAGAGAGAGAGAGAGTGTGTGTGTGTGTTTGTTTTCCCATTTGATATATATATATATAGTGTGTTTGTGCTAGGAAAAATTACAGAAATAACTAAACAACTTTACAATTGTCCAATATATACAAATAGAAATAAATAGAAATAAAGTAGCATCATCTTTTCAGACCACAATGCATTTACCTTATAAAACAAATGGCCTGTCTGATGGCTGGCCATCAGTGTGATTGTTGGTTCTATGTCTGACCATCCATATGAATGCTGTCTGTATCACTGGCCATCACCATGCTGTCTAAACGACTGCCCATCAGTTTGATTGTTGATTGAATGGCCAGCCACATAAAAAACTATACAGAATTATTTACTTGACATGCGGTGCTAATTATCTTTCCATTCTTTCCCATGCAACAGCCATCAAGTTGAATCTTCAGATGAAGAGTGGCATCCAAGCACCAGCCAACCAGTAGAAAAGAGATGCAAGCTCTCAAATTCTTCAAGATCTGCACTTGCTGTTTTAGACCTGAATCGACCAGTAAAAGGGAGAGGCAAAAGAGCAGCAGAAAAACCAAGTCCATACCCGCTGTGTCCCCAAGCACCCCTAAAGAAAAGTGGAACTGTTCAACTGACGAGGACGCTTGGCATGACCAGCACTGACTAAACAGGACTTAGCATTTTGCCAGAGACAACAGCATTTTTGAATTTTTTTTCTTTGCCTTTTCTGTTGCAAAGAAATTCAGTTATTTTTTATACATTTATTTTTTTAAATATTTCATAATATTTTACTTATATTTTTATTGTTCTGTTGTGCAAATAAATCACTTATATAAAGTCTTATGGTTGTGTGGATTATTTTATAATTGAAAAAGCATGGAACAGTGTATATGATGACTAAAATAGCTTGCAGTACCCTTCATAACATATTTTCATTAGGTTGCTTTTTGAGGTATCCAAGGAGGCTTCTTGGTACCTGGACATAGTCTTGGAAAAAATATTGCAGAAATCTCATTTTTCATAATATCTTCCTCAAATGTGAAATATAAACTGATGAGACTTGTGGCTTTCAATCAATTGCCTAACTGGATTCCTCCAGGTTTGTTTTCATTTATTTTTTCATAAAATAATGAAATGTTACTTGCAGTACAAATTATCTTCAAGACACTTTAAATTCTATAAATTTTTGTCTGTGTAAGTTTTTTCAACTTTTACATTTGGGTAATAAACTCCAAAGTGTCTTCTTTTAAATATGTCTAAATTGTGCATGTAGAGCAAATTGTTCAGTAACTACAATTATTTTAGTTTGGGGATGTCATTTCTGGGGATGTGCCTCAAGCAGGGGAGGGAGAAAGGGAACTGACATAGTCTTGGAAAAAGCTTGCAGGAACCCCATTTTTCATTATATCTTCCTCAAATTTGAAATATAAACTGATGAGACTTGTGGCTTTCAATTATTTACCTAATTGGATTCCTCCAGGTCTATTTTTATATATTTGTACATGAAATAATAAAACATTTTTTGAAGTTCACATTATTTATGAGGCACTTCAACTTTTATAACTTTTTATTTGTTTGAGCATTATCAACTCTGATTTATTGTTAGTAGAGTGCCAAGTGTCTTCTTTCCAAAGAGACCTTAATTGTGCCTGTGGTACACTGTTCTCAGGAGCTAT
>NC_068311.1:1161060-1178560 GCF_025860055.1 Xyrauchen texanus | reverse complement strand
TGTAAATTTTGGCTTGATTTCCATTGGCCAAGAAAAGGCATTTGATTCAAATTGGAGATCGTTTTACGAATTTTCGTTTTCACCATTAACTAAATAAATTGTAGACTTGCAGTGGAGAAATGTACATTGTATTATTGCTGTAAATGCTTTTTATATCTGTGATGAATCCTGATGTCAGCCAAGAATGTCCCTTTTGCTCTCAACGGGAGACTGTTTTTCACGTTTTTATGCAGTGTTATAGACTTAAACGTTTATTTGAGGTTTTACGGAACGTATTTAAATCCTTTGATGATGAATTTTCAAATGCAAACTTGAATTTGTGGTGTTAAATATAAAAGGAGACGACAGAGAGAGAGTCAGTTGTTAAATTTTATTTTGGGTAAAAGTAAATTAGCAATATACATGAGTGGGAAAGAACAAATCGAATACAATCAGGATTTTAATACTTTGGCCATTTGTTGTGCCGTGGTAAAATCAAGATTGTTGATTGATTTTAGTTTTTATAAAGTTACTTCATGTATTTTGTTGTTTGAGGATGTTTGGTGCTATGGAGAGGTTTTGTGCTCTGTTGTAGACAATAAACTCAATATATGTCATGTTCTTTCCCTTTTTCTTATTTTAAATAGGTGTTTTTTTTATATGTTTTTTTGTGGAAATAAATTGTAATAAATGTGTTTAAAAAATCTCTCTCTCTCTCTTTCTCTTTCTATAATTTTGTTTCCAATTTAAAGTAATTTATTGGCATGATTGTGTTTACATGCAATTTGTCAAATCATTAATACACAAATCAGACTCTCTCTCTGTCTCTTTGAGTATTAATGATTTGGCAATATTGCATGTAAAAACAATCTCTCTCTCTCTCTCTTTCTCTTTCTCTCTCTCTCTCTCAATTAAATTTTTTTTTATTTAAAGTACTTTATTGGCATGATTGTTTTTACATACAATATTGCCAACGCATTAATACACAAAACAGACTCTCTCTCTCTCTCTCTCTCTCTCTCTCTCTCTCTCTCTCTCTCTCACGCTTGCTCGCTCTAGCTCTCTCTTCTCTCTCTATCTCTCTCCCTCTCCCTCTCACGCTTGCTCGCTCTATCTCTCTCTTCTCTCTGTCTCCCTCTCTCTTTCTCGCGCTTGCTCGCTCTATCTCTCGCTTCTCTCTCTCTCTCTTCTCTCTCTCTCTGTCTCTCGTTCTATCTCTCTCTCTTCTCTCTCAGTCTCGCTCTCTCTCTCTCTCTCTCTCTCTCTCCACACACACACACACACACACAGTATTTTATGGAGCACAGGTTCTCGCTGTGAGTTCAGTGCAGAGATCTGAGTTTCCTGTTGATGTTAGAGAGCAAAAGACACTAAACAATACAAGAACATTTGCACACACCATTAGGAAATCCTCTTCAATGTGAACGACAACACACACACACTGCTTCACACTCACACACACTGCCAGAGTGACACACTGACTAAAGCCTAAAGATGTTTCTATGCTGTTGTGATACTTAACACATAACGTGTCCATGAACTTTATTTTAATCAACATCCAGATATGAGGTTAAAATCTAAATGAATGTATAAAGAAACAATATGTGCTATTAAACATCTCTTTACTTTCACTAGTTCATGTTAAAAGGTCCTACAAATACTCCATGACTGTTTACATGAATATGAACTTATCAAAAATGCGGTTTAAAATGTTTTGTATATGAAGTGAGGCACTATTTCACTGCATCTCTAGTGAACGTTACATTCATGTTTATGTCGCTGTTGTGTATGAACTGTTCAGATTTATGCACACCTTGTGAGTTTTGTTTAACACAAACACAAGAACAACAACATCTGTCACCTGTCACACACCTGAGTGAAACACTCAATCTCCAAGCATGCCTTTTAGCATACTCATATCTACAGCTGTTGCCTTCGAGTCACGTCAGTATTTACGAGATGAGCGCACTTGAACGACTGTCAATAATGTTGTCATTATCAGCGGGAAACTCTGAACCGTCTTTGAACTTTATGTGTGTGTAATATGAAAGTGCGCCATTTTTTTGCTTTCTCAGTCAAAAATAATAGCTCTGAAGGTGTTTTTAGAGACTTCCTGTTTCAGTGGTACACCCAAAATTAGACATAACTCATGTCAAGTGTTTGGTATCATTGTACAGAAAACTTTTCACACAAACAATTTAGCCATAATGTACATTTTTTCTTAGTTTTCTGATTTGACATTAAATATCTCTGGGTGTAAATAAGGCGGCTCTGAAAAGCTTTTGTTTTGTTCTGAATCATGTCGACTGTATCTGAGAATAATATTGTGTTGATATGACAAAGCGATCAAAAGTTCCAACATTACAAATATAATTGATCATAGTGTCCAAAAACATCTCCAAACAAATAAAAGATAATAATTGTACATAAGAACTAATTACACATGCAAACACAACAATGACTAAAGGTTTGCATAGCATGCACACATGATTTTAGTCATGAGATTTCACAGAATGAGTTTCATTCTGTGTCATTTGAGTCATCATTGAGTCTGTGTTGTGTATTTGGCGCCATCTCCTGGTGGCCATATGTAACATTGTGCTTCATGTGGATTATCTAATGATCTATACATCTGATTATCTTGTGTGTGGACTTGACTGAAAGATAATCACAGACTCTAAATAATCATATGTGAGATTTTATGTTCCGTTTATGTTTCGTGAAGTTATAAGCTCAAGCACGTCATATAAACAACAACAACACAATCGTCAAAGACATATATTTAGCTGTTACTCGCTATATTTTCATCTGTGAGTAAAACAAATAGTCTGGTTGTATTTTACTCTTTGAGATCTTTCCAACAACATATGACACATGAATATTTGATCAGTTTGATGTTTTGACTAATTACAATAATATTGTACGTGCAGCATTTTTAATAAATTATCAAAACGTAACATTTCTGATTTATCTGCAATATTAAAAAGCACTTGTTCAGTTTTGGTCATAATGTCTACATGCATTATAAAAGTAGAGCTTCCTATTTTGTGTTGGTCAAGTTATTAATATTTTATTAAAATACGTTTATTTCGCAGTAGATAGGTCAGAGTATATATCTTGTCTATAGCTTTTTTTTTTTCTTGTATCAGAATTTAGTGAGATTTTTGCACACAAGAAAAAAATAATACGTCAGTAGTGTTAGAAAAATAATCTTAATTTAAGTACATTTTCTCTTCTTATCAAACACAATTTTGCTTGCCTAGTACATTTGATTTTTTTTAAGGATGTTTCGATATTTGCTTCTGGAAAACAAGACTGAAATTAATAATAATTCATAAAATGATGTTTTTGCAGCTCAGGACTGAAACACCATTTTTGATCTGCGTATATGTGCAGCTCAAAAAACACTCTGAAACAAGAAACATTAGAAGTAAAATTCCAGAGGAATCAATCTCCTCCTTTCCTCAGGTGTTTGGTGATTATCCCACCAGGCAAATCCAGATGGCAGTTTACATAAAATCTGGCACACATGGCCTCGCTATGCCGATCTTTCATTCAATACTCGAACTGAAATGACATTCTATGTAAATATAACTCTTCCATATTCACGAGATATGACCCTTAACTGTATAAATATACCACAAACAGGACAGAAGTCCTTCCAAATGCAAATAGCTGCATATTAAACCACAAAGACAGCTGCGGCGACAGCTGACAATCTCTGTTAAGAAATCATTCGCGTCTTAAACAGAGAAACAAAGAACACATCATCTGATAATGGAGAGGAAAATCAGACGCTAATATTAATCCATCACTGGAGACGGTTCTGGACACATGAGATTACTTTGCCTTATTTTTTATATTTAATCTATTCAAGTGGAAAATCCATATAAATGATGCAAACTCAGGATCGAAACATTTTCCTTTGATGTGCTACATTCAAACGAGCGATTTCAAACTGTTGGAACATGACGTCATTGAGGAACTTTCTCTTGATCGTTTGTAACAAACTCTGTGACAGATGAAACATAAATGCAATAAATACACGATTATATGCCTTGTCAAAGTTTCTAATGCATTTGGGGGATTTTTACAAGAAATGCTAATCAATGTAGCATTTAAGATCGTATAGAAATCTACAAATATTATATTTTCTGCCTCGTTCTTTGAATCCACATATGATCAGAAATCGATGCTGTTTTGGGGTTTTGAAGTTTGGAGCCGCAGAAATAGTTCACTTTGTGTAAATTGTCATGTGATGGTTTAGCATTATGCTAAGCTAAAATGCTATTTCTTGCTTTAACATGCATCTTGTGAGACTTTTGAGATTAGAGCAAAGACGTACTGCAAAAATCTTATTCTTAATGAGAATTTAAATATTGTTAGGCTGTAAAAATATTTTAAAATCCTTAAAACAAGATACATTAACTTAAGTAGCAAAACTGCATGAGATATTTAGGCTTTTTTTAACAGATTTGTATTATTATTTATATATATATAAATATATATATAGTACATTTTTGTAGTTTATTTACCAGAACTGAATTAGTAATCCAAAGTATTTAGATTACATTACTGACCTTGATTAATCTAACAGACTACATTTCAGATTACATTTTACAGCATGTATTCTGTAGGGGAATACTTTTGAAAAGTAACCTTTCAAACCCTGTTCATCCAAAGCTACTTAGACAAGAGTAATAAAACATCATAATACAATGTTGACTTTTAATTCTCATGAAAGCATTGGAGAAACGTTTTAAGATATGATCTTTAGAGAACGATCTTTTTAAAGAACTCATAATGGCTAAACGTTTCATCTGTAACAGAGTTAATCAATAAACAATGGAGCATTGGACCAAGCACACCCGCTCTGATGTAAATTACAACATTACAAACTTTGATTCGAAGCAAAAAACTATTTACAAATCAGACAAAGATACAAGAATGTGTACTTAACGTCTTTAATGGGGGAATGAACTACAATCCCATGATGCATTGCAAATGACGTAATTCATTAAAAAAATAATGGAAACCTATAAAATATTCTTTATAAGTTTAGAAACACTTTATTTTTATTTTATTGCAAAATATACAGATATATATACAAATATATAAGTAGTTTGAGAGTGTTCATTTAAATTAAACTCTAGATTTGATCTGATGCTCGAGCCCCGGAAAAGCATTTAACAATGGTGGCCGGAGTCTCTATTTCCACGTTCCTTACAATAGAATCACCAATTATTAAGGCTCTTTCAACATGATTCTCAGTGGGTGCATCACTGAGAGGAGAGAATGGATTTGAAATGCTAACAGGAACGGGAGAGTGGTGTCGCTTTGCTGAGCGAGTATGCTGCCATGACGTCACTGAAACACCCTGCTTCAGGGGCTCTAGTGCTAAAACCAAAGTGTGTGTGTTGCTCGCTGTACTACCCACATCCAAAACCTTCTATTTATCACTGACCTCCACTAGCGTTAGGATGCATGTCTCTAACTCATTAATCTTCTCCGTCAGCCTAATTCCTTTCATTTATCACATGTGAATCCCTCACTGCTAATCAAATCAAATCAAATCAAATCACTTTACTGGATGGAAGAAGCTATAGTAAACATGTGGCATGCAATGCAGGAAGCAATAACATGAGTGGATGCCATGACTTACCGCGATTGTTGTTTGTTGTTGTTATGGTTGTTCTTGAGTGGCGGGGGATGGAAATCGAAGTGGTTCGATGTCGTTCCAGATCAGCAAAGGTTTGAGATTGATGCAATAATCCGTGTAAAACACAGAGGAGAAACCGAATGCACGCGGTCGAAACAACCAAATAAGAAAATAAAAAAGACGGGTGTGCGAGGTAAAATGCATTATATAGGCATTATACTGGATTCATAATGTCTCTTATAACAAGTTAACTTCTCATGAATAATTATAACTACATATTTAGAGTTTCTGATACATTTTAACCTTGTAGCTTTACAAGTGTTTTTCATAATATCTCAAAATGTACATTGAATGTGTGTGTGTGTGTGTGTGTCATTTAACAGAAAGCCTTTAACAGCATGTTGTCACAATCTTGTGACACCGGGCGCCACTTTCTGCAAGACACCATTTAAAGTCTGAAAAGATTGTTCTGCTTTATTCTTAACATCTTTTGATTCTGTGAGCCGTGGCGACAAAAAAACAGGATGGGGAGGCGGAGTTGCCAAGGATACTGAGCAAAGGCGATGACGGGGGAAGACAGCAGGAGCGTCAGTTTCTCTTTTTATTTTGCCGGTGGGAGGAACAAGACAAACTTGGCTTTTTGTCTAGTGGCAGAAGAGAAAACTTCAGCGGCAACCCTTAGATTAGTTTCTGTGCACTGAAGAGGGTAAAACTGGGAAACACAAGCAGGGGGTATAGAGACGTTCTGCTGGTCTGTGCTGCCGAGATTCACTCCATGAATTCCAGTTTGCTGACACAAACACACTCAAAAATGCCTCATTTGAGTTTTACTGCACCACCCACACACTTTCACACTTTATTCGCCCCATTTGTACACCTAGCGTTTCTCTGTAAAGCAGCGATGCCATTTGAATCACACTGAGATGAATTCAGTCCATTCAACACACACATCACACTAAAGCTGTGACTCTCAGCAGGTTTTACTTCAGGATTCAGAATTTATTTTAGACATCAAGAGGCGACCCAACACTGCATCAAAATTGTTTGCAAAAGTTGGAAAGCACAAATGTCCTAAAAATCAAACATACCGTCAACTGCATATGACCAATAATATGTCAAATTATTAACATGACAAAGGCTGAAAAGAAACCTTTCACCTTTAACAGATACAACAAACCAGCTCTAAACTAATATATTTGATTCAGTAACACTTTCTCTGAAGTCCACATTTATAATGCATTATATAGGTATTATACTGCATTCATAATGTCTCTTATAACAAGTTACTTCTCATAAACAATTATAACTACAGTTATAACACATTATAAGACTTCCTCTATTCATAGTTATATTTGAGAGTATAATGCATTATATAGGTATTATACTGCATTCATAATGTCTCTTATAACAAGTTAACTTCTCATAAACAATTATAACTACAGTTATAACACATTATAAGACTTCCTCTATTCATAGTTATATTTGAGAGTATAATGCATTATATAGGTATTATACTGCATTCATAATGTCTCTTATAACAAGTTACTTCTCATAAACAATTATATCTACAGTTATAACACATTATAAGACTTCCTCTATTCATAGTTATATTTGAGAGTATAATGCATTATATAGGTATTATACTGCATTCATAATGTCTCTTATAACAAGTTAACTTCTCATAAACAATTATAACTACAGTTATAACACATTATAAGACTTCCTCTATTCATAGTTATATTTGAGAGTATAATGCATTATATAGGTATTATACTGCATTCATAATGTCTCTTATAACAAGTTAACTTCTCATAAACAATTATAACTACAGTTATAACACATTATAAGACTTCCTCTATTCATAGTTATACTTGAGAGTATAATGCATTATATAGGTATTATACTGCATTCATAATGTCTCTTATAACAAGTTACTTCTCATAAACAATTATAACTACAGTTATAACACATTATAAGACTTCCCCTATTCATAGTTATATTTGAGAGTATAATGCATTATATAGGTATTATACTGCATTCATAATGTCTCTTATAACAAGTTAACTTCTCATAAACAATTATAACTACAGTTATAACACATTATAAGACTTCCTCTATTCATAGTTATATTTGAGAGTATAATGCATTATATAGGTATTATACTGCATTCATAATGTCTCTTATAACAAGTTAACTTCTCATAAACAATTATAACTACAGTTATAACACATTATAAGACTTCCTGTATTCATAGTTATACTTGAGAGTATAATGCATTATATAGGTATTATACTGCATTCATAATGTCTCTTATAACAAGTTAACTTCTCATGAACAATTATAACTACAGTTATAACACATTATAAGATTTCCTCTATTCATAGTTATACTTGAGAGTATAATGCATTATATAGGTATTATACTGCATTCATAATGTCTCTTATAACAAGTTAACTTCTCATAAACAATTATAACTACAGTTATAACACATTATAAGACTTCCTCTATTCATAGTTATATTTGAGAGTATAATGCATTATATAGGTATTATACTGCATTCATAATGTCTCTTATAACAAGTTAACTTCTCATAAACAATTATAACTACAGTTATAACACATTATAAGACTTCCTCTATTCATAGTTATATTTGAGAGTATAATGCATTATATAGGCATTATACTGCATTCATAATGTCTCTTATAACAAGTTAACTTCTCATAAACAATTATAACTACAGTTATAACACATTATAAGACTTCCTCTATTCATAGTTATACTTGAGAGTATAATGCATTATATAGGTATTATACTGCATTCATAATGTCTCTTATAACAAGTTAACTTCTCATAAACAATTATAACTACAGTTATAACACATTATAAGACTTCCTCTATTCATAGTTATATTTGAGAGTATAATGCATTATATAGGTATTATACTGCATTCATAATGTCTCTTATAACAAGTTAACTTCTCATAAACAATTATAACTACAGTTATAACACATTATAAGACTTCCTCTATTCATAGTTATATTTGAGAGTATAATGCATTATATAGGCATTATACTGCATTCATAATGTCTCTTATAACAAGTTAACTTCTCATAAACAATTATAACTACAGTTATAACACATTATAAGACTTCCTCTATTCATAGTTATATTTGAGAGTATAATGCATTATATAGGTATTATACTGCATTCATAATGTCTCTTATAACAAGTTAACTTCTCATGAAAAATTATAACTGCAGTTATAACACATTATAAGACTTCCTCTATTCATAGTTATATTTGAGAGTATAATGCATTATATAGGTATTATACTGCATTCATAATGTCTCTTATAACAAGTTAACTTCTCATGAACAATTATAACTGCAGTTATAACACATTATAAGACTTCCTCTATTCATAGTTATATTTGAGAGTATAATGCATTATATAGGTATTATACTGCATTCATAATGTCTCTTATAACAAGTTAACTTCTCATAAACAATTATAACTACAGTTATAACACATTATAAGACTTCCTCTATTCATAGTTATATTTGAGAGTATAATGCATTATATAGGTATTATACTGCATTCATAATGTCTCTTATAACAAGTTAACTTCTCATAAACAATTATAACTACAGTTATAACACATTATAAGACTTCCTCTATTCATAGTTATATTTGAGAGTATAATGCATTATATAGGTATTATACTGCATTCATAATGTCTCTTATAACAAGTTAACTTCTCATAAACAATTATAACTACAGTTATAACACATTATAAGACTTCCTCTATTCATAGTTATATTTGAGAGTATAATGCATTATATAGGCATTATACTGCATTCATAATGTCTCTTATAACAAGTTAACTTCTCATAAACAATTATAACTACAGTTATAACACATTATAAGACTTCCTCTATTCATAGTTATATTTGAGAGTATAATGCATTATATAGGTATTATACTGCATTCATAATGTCTCTTATAACAAGTTAACTTCTCATAAACAATTATAACTACAGTTATAACACATTATAAGACTTCCTCTATTCATAGTTATATTTGAGAGTATAATGCATTATATAGGTATTATACTGCATTCATAATGTCTCTTATAACAAGTTAACTTCTCATAAACAATTATAACTACAGTTATAACACATTATAAGACTTCCTCTATTCATAGTTATATTTGAGAGTATAATGCATTATATAGGTATTATACTGCATTCATAATGTCTCTTATAACAAGTTAACTTCTCATAAACAATTATAACTACAGTTATAACACATTATAAGACTTCCTCTATTCATAGTTATATTTGAGAGTATAATGCATTATATAGGTATTATACTGCATTCATAATGTCTCTTATAACAAGTTAACTTCTCATGAAACAATTATAACTGCAGTTATAACACATTATAAGACTTCCTCTATTCATAGTTATATTTGAGAGTATAATGCATTATATAGGTATTATACTGCATTCATAATGTCTCTTATAACAAGTTAACTTCTCATGAAACAATTATAACTGCAGTTATAACACATTATAAGACTTCCTCTATTCATAGTTATATTTGAGAGTATAATGCATTATATAGGCATTATACTGCATTCATAATGTCTCTTATAACAAGTTAACTTCTCATAAACAATTATAACTGCAGTTATAACACATTATAAGACTTCTTCTATTCATAGTTATACTTGAGAGTATAATGCATTATATAGGTATTATACTGCATTCATAATGTCTCTTATAACAAGTTAACTTCTCATAAACAATTATAACTACAGTTATAACACATTATAAGACTTCCCCTATTCATAGTTATATTTGAGAGTATAATGCATTATATAGGTATTATACTGCATTCATAATGTCTCTTATAACAAGTTAACTTCTCTTAAACAATTATAACTACAGTTATAACACATTATAAGACTTCCTCTATTCATAGTTATATTTGCAAGTATAATGCATTATATAGGTATTATACTGCATTCATAATGTCTCCTATAACAAGTTAACGTGAAGCTGAGTTCTGCTGGAATCATGTCTTACCGCACAACACTCACACACAAAGATAAACACATTTAAAGATGTCCTCTAAGGTGCTTGACCCTTGACCCCTGAGAAACCCGTTATGGCCAATCACATCACTGAAGCGTTACACAAATGTCGCGTTAAATGCAATTACAGCTGATTTCTGCTGCGCTCTCCCACACCTGTGCATACCCGTCTGGCGCTTCTTTCTTCCCAATATTCTCACTTCTCTCACTCTCTCTTGTGAACTCTCAGTGAAATCAAAAATGTGATTTTGTGGCATGGAAGAGCAGTCTAGGACTTGGCGGTATGACGGCATTTACTGTACAATGTGATGGCAGAAATATAGATTCTGCTATACACCACGTTAGATACTATCTTTACCTTGCTGTAAATTGATATTCACACATGCGAGCGACGAATAATGTTAATAAAAACACCAAACTCAATTGAGATGTGGTCACAGGTGTACATATATTGACTGCAGCATTTGTCAAACCATTTAATGGGGACAATAAAATAATTTACAAAACGGAAATTGTAGTTCAGGTTCTAAGATCTGATTAAACGGGTCACATTCAAAGCCGTTTTAAAATGATTATAAAAGCACACATGCGACCACACTTTCTATCTTAATGCTATGTTGCTTGATAACCACAAAACAGCCTAAAGTTAGGAGAAGGGACTGTGTCAGCAGATGAAGAATTAGTGAATCCGGTCATTATTCACAGTAAACTCTTTATAATCAGGTTCTGTCTGTTACATTATTTAATGCATATATTTAGAATATATTTTAAAGCATTTTTTAATCTTGCATACATAATTGAATATAAATGTGCTATTGTTAGTATGAACAAATGTAAACATTGCACAACTTTTAATGTACAAATCTAATGATTAGCATATGTTGCAAGGAAAGGTCCGTTTGGACGGCGTCAGGGCTGGGGCCGACGCACTTTGGGGGCGTTCGGGGCGGACTGGCCATCGGGAGAACCGAGCGGGCCGGTGGGTCGGACGCGCAACGTGATGAATGGGCCGCAATAAGCTAAAATGTGCCGCCGCGTTATGCAGAACGGACCACAAAATGGTGCCTTGATATGCAGAAAAGTACAGCGAACTTGCCAGTTGCCATGTAAAGTCCCGGGCCGATTTCTCTTCCCAGTCCAGCCCTGGATGGTGTGCACAGTATTGGCTAGATGTGGTCACAGATATTTCAAATATATCTTTTTGACAATGTAGCAGTAAACACTGAAACTCTTCTCCAGGCTCTCTCCACAATTACTCTCTTTATAGCCTGACAGAGAAAAATAATAGAGGACAGGGAATGCTTGAGACTGTCCGCCATGTTTTTCGATTTCACTGCGCAGCTAATCCCGCCTCTCCAGGATTCTCATTGGTCAACGGATGCCTACACCAGAGATGTTCTCAACTTTTTGGTGTTTTCCCTGCCAGTCAGGATCCTGACACTACTGTTGACTTTGTTTATAGTTCTTGTGGCTGGATCCTGTCACTCATATGTGCCTCCTATGTTGTATGAGCGCACATGGCTTTGTTGGTTTTTCATTGCTATGTGCACTCAATTCCCAAGTCCCCGTGGTGGCGTAGTGGCTCGCGTCAATGGCGGAGGACGAATCTCAGTTGCCTCCGCGTCTGAGACCGTCAATCCGCGCATCTTATTATGTGGCATGTTGAGCGCGTTACCACGGAGACATAGCGTGTGTGGAGGCTTCCCGCTATTCTCCGCGGTATCATCGCAAAACTCACCACGCGCCCCACCGAGAGTGAAAACTACATTATATGATAGTGACTCTACCCTCCCTAGCAACCACGCCAATTTGGTTGCTAAGGAGACCTGACTGAAGTCATTCAGCATGCCCTGGATTCAAACTAGCGACTCCAGGTGTGATAGTCAGCGTCAATACTCGTCGAGATACTCAGTCCCAATGTCAATTCAGTCTTGAGTGAAACCCCCGCCTCCTTGTTTGTCTTGTTATCAGTTTATCAGTTACACCTGCCTTCCCTTGTTACCCTCCTTATTCGCTTCCCTATTTGTTACCCCCATTGTGTTCTGTCCTGTGCTGGTTCATTCCTCTTGCCTTGTTTCCTGGTCGGTCTGATTTGTGGCACTAGTTTGGTTTCTTTTCTCAGTTTTTTCCTCTTAAGGGTAATTCAATGTATCTGCCGTGTTTAGCGAAGACAGGGCCTTTTGTGTTATATGCCCAGTTTTTGTGTTTTTATTTTCTCCGTTTGGTTTAAATGACGGTCTGCATCTGGGTTCATGCACATCTCATGACATGTCCATCCTTCTGATGCAACATCCCCTTTGAAATCAGGGCATTTCACTGCACAATCACAGCCGCCCACATGAGCCACAGCCGTGTGGCTCATGTGTGCGGCCTATAAAAACTGCTTATAAATCTCTCATTATGCTATATTAACACCAAATATTGCATTACATATTTTTTTAAACTTGTTTTCTTTCATTTGGCATGACCGGGAACACCAAAAGTGTTTTTTTACAGTGTAGGTTCTCGTGTGTGAATGAAAATACATGTATTTTATAGTTATAACCCGCAGGTTCACACAGAGTACTAAGAAAATATAAAGGATGTTATTTGCATCATTCAAGCTAATAATATGTTTTGATGGTTTCATTGTTATAAAGAAAGAATAAGGCTTAAATATAAATACTTTATAATGCCAAACAAGTCCATAACTAGTCACTTACAAGTGTGATTATTACTCATGAATTACTGCCTAATTTCTCTTCCCTAAAATAAAGTGTTACCATAATTATAATATTAATAATAATAGTTAATAAATATATATAATGATTTTTAACAGCATCAGCTGATTATCAGCTAAACTTAAAAACCCCAGAGAAGAGAAATATAGTGTGTTTCAGTGTGTGCTTTTGTCAATTTCACCTCTAAAGATTGAATCTGTACACATTCAGCTTATATAATCCGACAAAACCCCAAAAGGTTATAAAGAACGTTCCCCCGCGGCTGCCAGCAGCTAAATTGTGTTTCTACAGTCTGGTAAGTGCTGCGACCCCTCGGTTCTCAGTTAAATCAATGTGACCTGCTCAAAAAAGCTGTCATGCTGTTCAGGATGAAGAATACTTCAACTGAATCCCGTACGAGAGCGTCATCGAGGTCAAACGACTCGCAAAGAGCTTTTAGCGGCTCTCAGGTGGAGATACTCGCCGCATCATCTACTGTGTGCCAACCATTTTATTTCCTCGTTAAAGTGATGCATGGTGTAATTTCGGCCGTGTATAAATGTGACTCTTCAGGATTACAAGTTTCCACTCCAGACAAAAGCAGACAGGCAATTTACCTATTTTATAGAGCAAGAAATGTTTGACATGAACCTAAAAGAGAGACAAAAAAAGAGAGAGAGAGAGCTCCACATATACACACAGTTAAATTCCAGCACAACATGTGTGGTTGAGATTATCAAGTCTGCGCACACGCTGCCATTTCCATCTCTGTTCCCGTGGTGACCGAAGAAACGCATCTCGACAGCGAAGCAAATCTCCACCAGCAGCACGGCAACCATCACCTGGGAGCTTGTCGCCGCGGTAACGAGAAGATGACAGCAGTCTTGGAACTGACCGCAGGGAGAGACTCCTGCAGCGAGATGCTTTTTAGGAAGAGAAGTGCAATGAACCACTTGAGGGGCAGAAGATGAGAACTGTTTTCTCTTCTATTCAGTCTGGCTCGCAGAAACACCAGCGGTCAGATTCAAGACACAAAGTCTCTTCTGAAACCCTAGTGAGCTGTTGCTCTAAACAGCGTTTTAAAGCATTATAGGAGAACTCCCAATGCAAATGATGTTCCAAAAGACACGAGGCAACCAGGGCCAATAGCAGAATCACATGTGTCTTTAACAGAGAAGATGATCCAATATTTCTGTGTGTTGGTTATCTTCATGCTTAGTAGTGTATTACATCATTACCTTAGCAACAAGCCAAACTCTGTTGGCATCAATTTTCAGTCAAGTATCCACACGAGCAGTGCTATTTTTGTGCCGTAAAGTTGCTGTCTATGTAGCGCTCTACAGTATATACAGTTGCAAGAAAAAGTATGTGAACCCTTTGGAATCAGCTTCTTTTCTGCATTAATTGGTCATAAAATGTGATCTAATCTTCATCAAAGTTACAAGTATAGACAAACACAATGTGCTTAAACTAACAAACAATTATAACATTTCATGTCTTTATTGAACACATCCCATTAAACATTCACAGTGCTGTGGAAAAAGCAAGTGAACTCCTTTGACGGCACTAACCTCAATCAAGCCTGTCTGATAGAGCCGGATTGCACCTGTACAGCGTTCAGAAGGAATTTTGGATCATTCTTCCTTACAGAACTGCTTCAGATCAGACATATTGTTACGATGTCTCTCCTGAGGTCATTCCACAGCTTTTCCATTGGGTTAAGGTCTGGGCACTGACTGGGACACTCCAAAAGATGGATTTTTTGTATTCTGTAGTGGATTTACTGTGATGTTTAGGGTCATTGTCCTGCTGCATCACCCAACTTCTGCTGGCACAGCCACACTGATATTATTCTGTAGGACATCTTGATAAACTTTTATCTCTTGATGGCAAGCAGTCCAGGCACCAAAACAGCCCCAAATCATGATGCTCCCTCCACCGTACTTCACCATTGGAAGGATGTTTTCATGTTGGGATGCATTGTCCTTTTTATGCCATGCGTAGTGCTGCATGTTCTCTCCAAACAATTCAACATTAGTTTCATCAGTCCACAGAACCTTTTCCCAGTAGCATCGGAGTGTGTCATGGTGGTCTTTGAGAAACTTCAGGTGTGCAGTTATGTTTTTGTATGAAAGCTGCGGCTTCCTCCATGATGTCCTGCCATGAACACCATACAAGTTTAATGTTTTCTGTATAGTAGACTCATGAACTTGTGGAACCAATGGTTCCTTAAAGTCTTTATCTGTCACTCTAGAGTTCTTCTTTACCTCATTGATCATTCTGTGGTGTGTCCTTTCAGTCATCTTGACTGGACGGCCACTTCTTGAGAGAGTACCTATAGTACTAAATCATCCCCATTTATAGACAGTTTGTCTAACTGTGGACAGATAAATATCTAACGGCCACTTCTAGTGAGAGTACCTATAGTACTAAATCATCTCCATTTATAGACAGTTTGTCTAACTGTGGACAGATGAATATCTAACGGCCACTTCTAGAGAGAGTACCTATAGTACTAAATCATCTCCATTTATAGACAGTTTGTCTAACTGTGGACAGATGAATATCTAACGGCCACTTCTAGTGAGAGTACCTATAGTACTAAATCACCTCCATTTATAGACAGTTTGTCTAACTGTGGACAGATGAATATCTAACGGCCACTTCTAGTGAGAGTACCTATAGCACTAAATCACCTCCATTTATAGACAGTTTGTCTAACTGTGGACAGATGAATATCTAACGGCCACTTCTAGAGAGAGTACCTATAGTACTAAATCATCCCCATTTATAGAAAGTTTGTCTTAATGTAGACAGATGAATATCTAACAGCCACTTCTAGAGAGAGTACCTATAGTACTAAATCATCTCCATTTATAGACAGTTTGTCTAACTGTGGACAGATGAATATCTAACGGCCACTTCTAGAGAGAGTACCTATAGCACTAAATCATCCCCATTTATAGACAGTTTGTCTAACTGTGGACAGATGAATATCTGACGGCCACTTCTAGAGAGAGTACCTATAGTACTAAATCACCTCCATTTATAGACAGTTTGTCTAACTGTGGACAGATGAATATCTAACGGCCACTTCTAGTGAGAGTACCTATAGCACTAAATCATCCCCATTTATAGACAGTTTGTCTAACTGTGGACAGATGAATATCTAATGGCCACTTCTAGAGAGAGTACCTATAGTACTAAATCATCTCCATTTATAGACAGTTTGTCTAACTGTGGACAGATGAATATCTAATGGCCACTTCTAGAGAGAGTACCTATAGTACTAAATCATCTCCATTTATAGACAGTTTGTCTAACTGTGGACAGATGAATATCTAACGGCCACTTCTAGAGAGAGTACCTATAGTACTAAATCACCTCCATTTATAGACAGTTTGTCTAACTGTGGACAGATGAATATCTAACGGCCACTTCTAGTGAGAGTACCTATAGCACTAAATCATCCCCATTTATAGACAGTTTGTCTAACTGTGGACAGATGAATATCTAATGGCCACTTCTAGAGAGAGTACCTATAGTACTAAATCATCTCCATTTATAGACAGTTTGTCTAACTGTGGACAGATGAATATCTAACGGCCACTTCTAGTGAGAGTACCTATAGCACTAAATCATCCCCATTTATAGACAGTTTGTCTAACTGTGGACAGATGAATATCTAATGGCCACTTCTAGAGAGAGTACCTATAGTACTAAATCATCTCCATTTATAAACAGTTTGTATCACTGTGCACAGATGAATATCTAACGGCCACTTCTAGAGTACATATAGTACTAAATCATCTCCATTTATAAACAGTTTGTATCACTGTGGACAGATGAATATCTAACGGCCACTTCTAGAGTACATATAGTACTAAATCATCTCCATTTATATACAGTTTGTCTAACTGTGGACAGATGAATATCTAAACTCTTCCAGATAACTCTGTAACACTTTCCAGCTTTATGCAAAGCAGCAATTCTTGATCGTAGATCTTCTGAGATCTCTTGGTCCACATCAGCAGATGCGTCTTGTGAATGGCAAACTAAAAACCT
>NC_068311.1:1141060-1156060 GCF_025860055.1 Xyrauchen texanus | reverse complement strand
ATTATATAGGTATTATACTGCATTCATAATGTCTCTTATAACAAGTTAACTTCTCATAAACAATTATAACTACAGTTATAACACATTATAAGACTTCCTCTATTCATAGTTATATTTGAGAGTATAATGCATTATATAGGTATTATACTGCATTCATAATGTCTCTTATAACAAGTTAACGTCTCATAAACAATTATAACTACATTTATAACACATTATAAGACTTCCTCTATTCATAGTTATATTTGAGAGTATAATGCATTATATAGGTATTATACTGCATTCATAATGTCTCTTATAACAAGTTAACGTCTCATAAACAATTATAACTACAGTTATAACACATTATAAGACTTCCTCTATTCATAGTTATATTTGAGAGTATAATGCATTATATAGGTATTATACTGCATTCATAATGTCTCTTATAACAAGTTAACGTCTCATAAACAATTATAACTACAGTTATAACACATTATAAGACTTCCTCTATTCATAGTTATATTTGAGAGTATAATGCATTATATAGGTATTATACTGCATTCATAATGTCTCTTATAACAAGTTAACATCTCATAAACAAATATAACTACAGTTATAACACATTATAAGACTTCCTCTATTCATAGTTATATTTGAGAGTATAATGCATTATATAGGTATTATACTGCATTCATAATGTCTCTTATAACAAGTTAACATCTCATAAACAAATATAACTACAGTTATAACACATTATAAGACTTCCTCTATTCATAGTTATATTTGAGAGTATAATGCATTATATAGGTATTATACTGCATTCATAATGTCTCTTATAACAAGTTAAATTCTCATAAACAATTATAACTACAGTTATAACACATTATAAGACTTCCTCTATTCATAGTTATATTTGAGAGTATAATGCATTATATAGGTATTATACTGCATTCATAATGTCTCTTATAACAAGTTAACATCTCATAAACAAATATAACTACAGTTATAACACATTATAAGACTTCCTCTATTCATAGTTATATTTGAGAGTATAATGCATTATATAGGTATTATACTGCATTCATAATGTCTCTTATAACAAGTTAACGTCTCATAAACAATTATAACTACAGTTATAACACATTATAAGACTTCCTCTATTCATAGTTATATTTGAGAGTATAATGCATTATATAGGTATTATACTGCATTCATAATGTCTCTTATAACAAGTTAACTTCTCATAAACAATTATAACTACAGTTATAACACATTATAAGACTTCCTCTATTCATAGTTATATTTGAGAGTATAATGCATTATATAGGTATTATACTGCATTCATAATGTCTCTTATAACAAGTTAACGTCTCATAAACAATTATAACTACATTTATAACACATTATAAGACTTCCTCTATTCATAGTTATATTTGAGAGTATAATGCATTATATAGGTATTATACTGCATTCATAATGTCTCTTATAACAAGTTAACGTCTCATAAACAATTATAACTACAGTTATAACACATTATAAGACTTCCTCTATTCATAGTTATATTTGAGAGTATAATGCATTATATAGGTATTATACTGCATTCATAATGTCTCTTATAACAAGTTAACGTCTCATAAACAATTATAACTACAGTTATAACACATTATAAGACTTCCTCTATTCATAGTTATATTTGAGAGTATAATGCATTATATAGGTATTATACTGCATTCATAATGTCTCTTATAACAAGTTAACGTCTCATAAACAATTATAACTACAGTTATAACACATTATAAGACTTCCTCTATTCATAGTTATATTTGAGAGTATAATGCATTATATAGGTATTATACTGCATTCATAATGTCTCTTATAACAAGTTAACTTCTCATAAACAATTATAACTACAGTTATAACACATTATAAGACTTCCTCTATTCATAGTTATATTTGAGAGTATAATGCATTATATAGGTATTATACTGCATTCATAATGTCTCTTATAACAAGTTAACGTCTCATAAACAATTATAACTACATTTATAACACATTATAAGACTTCCTCTATTCATAGTTATATTTGAGAGTATAATGCATTATATAGGTATTATACTGCATTCATAATGTCTCTTATAACAAGTTAACGTCTCATAAACAATTATAACTACAGTTATAACACATTATAAGACTTCCTCTATTCATAGTTATATTTGAGAGTATAATGCATTATATAGGTATTATACTGCATTCATAATGTCTCTTATAACAAGTTAACTTCTCATAAACAATTATAACAACAGTTATAACACATTATAAGACTTCCTCTATTCATAGTTATATTTGAGAGTATAATGCATTATATAGGTATTATACTGCATTCATAATGTCTCTTATAACAAGTTAACGTCTCATAAACAATTATAACTACAGTTATAACACATTATAAGACTTCCTCTATTCATAGTTATATTTGAGAGTATAATGCATTATATAGGTATTATACTGCATTCATAATGTCTCTTATAACAAGTTAACTTCTCATAAACAATTATAACTACAGTTATAACACATTATAAGACTTCCTCTATTCATAGTTATATTTGAGAGTATAATGCATTATATAGGTATTATACTGCATTCATAATGTCTCTTATAACAAGTTAACGTCTCATAAACAATTATAACTACATTTATAACACATTATAAGACTTCCTCTATTCATAGTTATATTTGAGAGTATAATGCATTATTTAGGTATTATACTGCATTCATAATGTCTCTTATAACAAGTTAACTTCTCATAAACAATTATAACTACAGTTATAACACATTATAAGACTTCCTCTATTCATAGTTATATTTGAGAGTATAATGCATTATATAGGTATTATACTGCATTCATAATGTCTCTTATAACAAGTTAACATCTCATAAACAAATATAACTACAGTTATAACACATTATAAGACTTCCCCTATTCATAGTTATATTTGAGAGTATAATGCATTATACAGGCATTATACTGCATTCATAATGTCCCTTATAACAAGTTAACTTCTCATGAACAATTATAACTACAGTTATAACACATTATAAGACTTCCTCTATTCATAGTTATACTTGAGAGTATAATGCATTATATAGGTATTATACTGCATTCATAATGTCTCTTATAACAAGTTAACTTCTCATGAACAATTATAACTACAGTTATAACACATTATAAGACTTCCCCTATTCATAGTTATATTTGAGAGTATAATGCATTATATAGGTATTATACTGCATTCATAATGTCTCTTATAACAAGTTAACTTCTCATAAACAATTATAACTACAGTTATAACACATTATAAGACTTCCCCTATTCATAGTTATATTTGAGAGTATAATGCATTATATAGGTATTATACTGCATTCATAATGTCTCTTATAACAAGTTAACGTCTCATAAACAATTATAACTACAGTTATAACACATTATAAGACTTCCTCTATTCATAGTTATATTTGAGAGTATAATGCATTATATAGGTATTATACTGCATTCATAATGTCTCTTATAACAAGTTAACTTCTCATAAACAATTATAACTACAGTTATAACACATTATAAGACTTCCTCTATTCATAGTTATATTTGAGAGTATAATGCATTATATAGGTATTATACTGCATTCATAAAGTCTCTTATAACAAGTTAACTTCTCATAAACAATTATAACTACAGTTATAACACATTATAAGACTTCCTCTATTCATAGTTATACTTGAGAGTATAATGCATTATAACACAATCAATATCTAATATACAAGTGTTTTTCAGAATATCTCAGAATGAAATTAAATGTGTGTTATTTTGTATGTTGCGCATGTGTAATGTTTATAACGTACAGCATGACTTTTAATGTCTTATAACCACTTAAACATATCTTATGGATGTTTATAAGATGAAACTGCTTTTGTCACTTTACTTAAAGCACCTATTATGAACTGTATTACAAATATGTAATGCATTATAACTTCTGCAGACAAAATTAAAAGTTGCATGTGTTATAACGCATTATACTCTAAGGTATAACAATGAATAGGTCATTAATAATTGTGTTTACAATTATTTAAGAGAAGTTATAACATATTATAAGGTGTATTATAAGACATTACTTATGGATAATAATGCCTTTAAATGTATTATAAATATGGGCTTCATAGAAAGTGCCACTGAATATTTTGTGGACATGTTATTGAAAGGTTTTGTGGGATTCACCCAATAGCAAATGTGTGAACCGACGAACACAAACAGGCACATAACTGGATTTCAGTGTATTCCTTCATGCTGTGTTAAATAGTGTTGTACGGATACGACTGGTGGGAGAAATAGCCGACGGGTGAACTAGTACAACACACACACACACACACACACACACACACACACAGTCACAGCGGCATTAGTCACAGTTCGGTGAAAGCAGCTCCATTGGGCAGATCACTGCCAGAGGTTAAACACAACAGATACTATACAACTAATGATACACTCATTACAGAGAGAGACAGACAGCTATAGGGCAAAAAGAACATGTCCTAGTAGATTTCTACTTATATGACTTTAATCATCACTCTTTTAATAATCTATTTCCCTTTAAGCCCTTTCTCCCCCCCCCCCCCGTGTGTGTGTGTGTGTGCAGGTGTTTACATCACTATTAGTATTGCTCTTGCCCAAAACCTCTGACAGTAAGTAATAATGGTTCAGTGTGTAAGTGTTCCTGCAGCGTTTGCGCTCCGACATGAATGATCCCTCAAATCATGTGTGTTGTTAAGGAGAGATGTGCTGTTATTTTACTAAAACATCAGACGCCATGATATTCTTTAAAGTACCACCATGTAAATATCATCATATAAGAATATTCTTACCATTCACTACCATGTTATATATGAAAGTACAATGGCTTTACCATCTAACACATTACTGTACCATAGTACCAACACAGGGGCATCAATTAGGGACTGTTGCTGCCCGATCCGATCCTGACGAGACCTTGGGCCGGGGTTGGGTTAGTCATTAATGACTAATAAATTATTATTATTATTATTACATTTGTATTATAAAATTAAAAGTATTACACACTTTAAAATAACTTTCATTAATAAATAATCAACAAACATGATTTAATGCTTAACAGATCATTAGTTAATGTGTTTTCAGATACAGTCGTTTAATATGAGTTATGTGCTTTTAATGTTTACTAATTAATTTAACATTAACTAATGATTTGTTAAGCATTATTTAATGCAAATTCAAATGCTAACAAATGTTATTAAACTATATGGCTTTGCACTTTTTAACAACTATAAATCATTTGTATTATATGACATAATGATGGCACTGCTCGTAAAGAGTAGAGGTGGAACCCCGCTGGCCAAATTGGCCGTTCTCAATCATGGATCCTAATAATCCCATACATGAATTGGCTCTATCACTCTACTCGCTCCTCTCCACCAGTAGCTGGTGTGTGCTGTATTGTACTGGTGCAGTATGGCGGCCGGTGGATGCTGCACAATTAACTAACTAACTATTTCTCTTTCTTTCTTTCTTTCTTTCTTTCTTTCTAACTAACTATTTATTTTTCTTTCTTTCATTCTTGCTTTCTTACTAACTATTTATTTTTCTTTCTTTCTTACTAACTAATTAACTAACTAATTATTTCATTTTCTTTCTTTCCTTCTTACTAACTATTTATTTTTCTTTCTTTCTTTCTTTCTTTCTTACTAACTAACTAACTAACTAATTATTTCATTTTCTTTCTTTCTTTCCTTACTAACTAATTAACTAACTAACTAATTATTTCATTTTCTTTCTTTCTTCCTTACTAACTAATTAACTAACTAACTAATTATTTCATTTTCTTTCTTTCTTATTAACTAAGTAATTAACTAACTAACTAATTATTTCATTTTCTTTCTTTCTTTCTTTCTTACTAAGTAATTAACTAACTAATTAACTAATTATTTAATTTTCTTTCTTTCCTTCTTACTAACTAACTAACTAACTAATTGTTTCATTTTCTTTCTTTCTTACTAACTAATTAACTATCTAACTAACTAACTAATTATTTCATTTTCTTTCCTTCTTTCTTTCTTTCTTACTAAGTAATTAACTAACTAACTAACTAATTATTTCATTTTCTTTCTTTCTTTCTTACTAAGTAACTAACTAACTAATTAACTAACTAACTAATTATTTCATTTTCTTTATTTATTTCTTACTAAGTAATTAACTAACTAACTAATTAACTAACTAACTAATTATTTCATTTTCTTTCTTTCTTTCTTACTAACTAACTAACTAATTAACTAACTAACTAACTAACTAACTATTTCATTTTCTTTCTTTCTTACTAACTAATTAACAAATTAATTATTTGAATTTCGTTCTTTCTTTCTTACTAACTATATCATTTTCTTTCTTTCTTTCTTACTAACTAACTAATTATTTAATTTTCTTTCTATCTAACTAACTAATTATTTAATTTTCTTTCTTTCTTCTAACTAACTAATTATTTAATTTTCTTTCTTTCTTTCTTACTAACTAAATAACTATTTCATTTTCTTTCTATCTTTCTCACTAAGTAATTAACTAACTAATTAACTAATTCATTTTCTTTCTTTCTTTCTTTCTTACTAACTAACTAACTAATTATTTCATTTTCTTTCTTTCTTACTAACTTACTAACTAATTATTTCATTTTCTTTCTTTCTTTCTTACTAACTAAATAACTAACTAACTAAATAACTAACTATTTCATTTTCTTTCTTTCTTACTAACTAACTAACTAATTATTTCATTTTCTTTCTTTCTTACTAACTTACTAACTAATTATTTCATTTTCTTTCTTTCTTTCTTACTAACTAAATAACTAACTAACTAAATAACTAACTATTTCATTTTCTTTCCTTCTTTCTTTCTTTCTTACTAAGTAATTAACTAACTAACTAACTAACTAATTATTTCATTTTCTTTCTTTCTTTCTTACTAAGTAATTAACTAACTAATTGTTTCATTTTCTTTCTTTCTTACTAACTAACTAACTAACTATACTAACTAATTATTTCATTTTCTTTCCTTCTTTCTTTCTTTCTTACTAAGTAATTAACTAACTAACTAACTAATTATTTCATTTTCTTTCTTTCTTCTTACTAAGTAATTAACTAACTAATTATTTCATTTTCTTTCTTTCTTACTAACTAACTATTTAATTTTCTTTCTAATTAACTAACTAACTAATTATTTCATTTTCTGTCTTTCTTTCTTACTAACTAACTAACTAATTAACTAACTTACTAACTAACTAACTATTTCATTTTCTTTCTTTCTTACTAACTAATTAACAAATTAATTATTTCAATTTCGTTCTTTCTTTCTTACTAATTATATCATTTTCTTTCTTTCTTTCTTACTAACTAACTAATTATTTAATTTTCTTTCTATCTAACTAACTAATTATTTAATTTTCTTTCTTTCTTTCTTACTAACTAACTAATTATTTAATTTTCTTTCTTTCTTTCTTACTAACTAAATAACTATTTCATTTTCTTTCTATCTTTCTCACTAAGTAATTAACTAACTAATTAACTAATTCATTTTCTTTCTTTCTTTCTTTCTTACTAACTAACTAACTAATTATTTCATTTTCTTTCTTTCTTACTAACTAACTAATTATTTCATTTTCTTTCTTTCTTACTAACTTACTAACTAATTATTTCATTTTCTTTCTTTCTTACTAACTAACTAACTAATTATTTCATTTTCTTTCTTTCTTACTAACTTACTAACTAATTATTTCATTTTCTTTCTTTCTTTCTTACTAACTAAATAACTAACTAACTAAATAACTAACTATTTCATTTTCTTTATTTCTAACTAACTATTTATTTTTCTATCTTTCTTTCTTTCATTCTTGCTTTCTTTCTTACTAACTAACTATTTCATTTTCTTTCTTTCTTACTAACTAACTATTTCATTTTCTTTCTTTCTTTCTTACTAACTAACTAACTAAATAACTAATTATTTCATTTTCTTTCTTTCTTACTAACTAATTATTTAATTTTCTTTCTTTCTTTCTTTCTTTCTTACAAACTAAATAACTAACTATTTCATTTTCTTTCATTCTTTCTTACTAACTAACTAACTATATAACTAATTATTTAATTTTCTTTCTTTCTTACTAACTAATTATTTAATTTTCTTTCTTTCTTTCTTTCTTTCTTACTAACTAAATAACTAACTATTTCATTTTCTTTCTTTCTAACTATTTATTTTTCTATCTTTCTTTCTTTCATTCTTGCTTTCTTTCTTTCTTACTAACTAACTATTTCATTTTATTTCGTTCTTTCTTACTAAGTAACTTACTAACTATTTCATTTTCTTTCTTTCTTACTAACTAATTATTTCATTTTCTTTCTTTCTTACTAACGATTTCATTTTCTTTCTTTCTTACTAACTAATTATTTCATTTTCTTTCTTTCTTTATTACTAACTAACTAACTAACTATTTCATTTTCTTTCTTTCTTTCTTACTAACTAACTAACTATTTTCATTTTCTTTCTTTCTTTCTTACTAACTAACTATTTCATTTTCTTTCTTTCTTACTAACTAATTATTTCATTTTCTTTCGTTTCTTTCTTACTAACTAACTAACTAACTAACTATTTCATTTTCTTCCTTTCTTTCTTACTAACTAACTATTTCATTTTCTTTCTTACTAATTATTTCATTTTCTTTCTTTCTTTCTTACTAACTAACTAATTAACTAATTATTTCATTTTCTTTCTTTCTATCTTTCTTTACTTCTTTCTTTCTAACTAACTTACTAATTAACTAACTAACTAATTCCTTTTCTTTCTTTCTTTCTTTCTATCTATTAAGTAAGAAATAATGTACAGTCAGCTGGTTATTATCGCACAATAACCCCCGAACGGATGATCAGGATGTGAAGTGGAGGGATCTTGAATCACCCTGAATGAGTTTATTTTGCCATAACAACCTGCTGATTGTACATTATTGTTCTTCTTACATGGCTACTAACCAAATCAATAAATACATGGACATAAAATATTGATTTGCATTGAAATTATGTAATGAAATCAATGTACAGCTGAAATCAACCTCCGGTTTGCCTCAGTATCATAAATCCTGCCTTTGTTGTTCCTCCCACTCACCACCAGAGGTCTCCTTCACCTGGGGATTGACTTTAACTCTCTGGACTGCATTTCCCATAATCCCTGTACCTGTCAATGATTACCTGTTCACCTGTTTCTAATCCACTCAGCTATTTAAGACTCACTGTCTCTCATTGCGAAGTCTTGTTTTGCCCAGGCTTACATTTCTGAGCGTTTTCTTAGTTTGTTGAATTACATGTGTATTATCCTGGACTGTTTACCCTGTCTTTGATCCGTTTCTGCCTGCCTACTATTACTGCCTTGTTTTACCTGCTGGTGATTTACCCCTTCCTGTCTCAATTACTACCTTTATTGTTATTAAAAGCAGCACTTGGAGTTTTCTGTTGGTGTATATTTTTGCGAAAATGGCCATCTGCTTCATCATTATCCAAGCTATTACAAGAGTACTTGCCAAATAAACAAATACATGGAAATGAAACATTAATATCATTTCATTTCATTTCATTTTTATTAGGATCCCCATTAGCGGCCAATTTAATGGCAGCTAATCTTCCTGGGGTCCTCTTTAAAATATTCACACCGTAAAATTATACAAAGCAATAACAACACAAATTACAATCAAAAAGAATTCAAACATTGCAATTACATACAAAATATTACCAAGTGCAATAACATGACAATTTCCAGCTTTCACGAGGTCATTTGCAGCAATTCCTGGGTTACCGTCCTCTTAAATTTATATTTGTTCTGAATTCTGCGTGATGAGACAGAGTCGATTCCAAATAGATATAGCTCTATAAAGTGATGTGCGTTTCAGAAAATTTGTCTTGGGAAGCGAAAGTTTTATGTCACCGCCCAATGCCTGCCTGGTGGCATATAGGTGTCTATTTCCTACAAAAACAATCTGCTCAGAGAGAAACTGTGGTTGTTTCATAAAAACTGCTTTCCACAATATTAAAATTAGTCGTAGTTTAATTTTATCTTCAACTGTGAGCCGAGAAAGGCATTTATGCATCAGGACCACGTTAGTGTCAAGAGAGCACTGGAGGACAGTCCTCGCTGCCCTATTTTGTGCCACCTGAAGCTTGTGAAGGTCTTTTTGTGATGCAGACGACTGTATAATTGGACAGTTTTCTAAATGGCACAAAACAAGAGACTGAACAACCTGTTTAGCAATGGACATAGGAATATATGACATACATTTTCTGGACATTGCGATACCATTCCCCATTTTCCCCATCATTCCATCAATATGAGCTGACCAAGACAAGTAAGAATCCAAGGTGACGCCCAGTAACCTGGCTTGCATCACCTGTCTTAGCTGCAGCCCATTGACTGACAAGTTCAGAGAGGGCTGGGTAATTAGTTTTGATCTTTTCCAGAATATCATAGATGTTGATTTGTTTACATTTAAAACTAATTTGTTATCTTTTACCCACTTACTTAAATTCTGCAAATCATGATTTAATAGATTTGAGACATCTTGAGGACTTTTTCCAGAACAATACAGTGTGGAATCATCTGCATACATAACAACAGTTAAATGTTTCACAATAAAAGGTAAATCATTTGTAAAGATCAAGTATAGCAAAGGCCCAAGGCAACTACCCTGGGGCACTCCACAATGTATTGTATTAGTAGATGAATATTGACCATTAAATAACACCCGCTGCTTCCTATTGGATAGGTAACTCCCCATCCATGACAGAGAATTTGAGTTGAATATTTGATTACCTACTTGAAGAGTTCGCACAGAGATCAATGAAGCAAGAGAGACGGCTCGCAAGGGACCGTATGTGGGTCAGATACGTGGAGCTGCGGTTGTTACAGAGCAACAGACCGCTAGATGGCGCCATTGACCAATCAGAATAGAGTATTCCAGGCCACCGTGTAATAACTACTGTTAACAAATGGATCCTTATTGTAAAGTGTTTCCCTATTGTATGAGTGTCTTTCTTTCTGTCTACAGCATGTGTTGGTTATTTACAGAAATGATAGTGATGGATGTAGGAGTACTTAAAAGACAAGAAAATGGGATGCAAAAGGAAATTTTAAAACAAGAAGCAAATATAAACATTTATATAATTTAAAATGCAGTAAAAACATAACCCAATTATTTCGGTAAGTAACAGGCCTGTTAACCTGAACTATAATTATATTCACACCGTGCAAGCTGTTCTACTTACTGTGAGTCTGTCATAACTGTAGATTATGCTAATCACAGAGCCTGTAAATATTGCGCCACACTGTGATCTGTTTGGTTTACTTATGCAGTTTTCTCTAAGTCACTTGTAGAAAAGCCATGCCAAGAACATGATGCTAATGTAGGAGAATTTTACATAAATAACACAAGTGATGTTCCAGAAATTTCTCAATTAACACACATGCAGAGACACGGCTGAGCTAACCTACTTCTGATGAAAACCCAAAGAGAAATCTTACTTGAGTACACACACACACATACACACACTCACACACACACACACACACACACACATACAAACACACACACACACACAAACACACACACACTCACACACACACAAACACACACACATACAAACACACACACACACACACACATATGTACACACACACAAACACACACACACACATGTACAGACACACACACATACAAACAAACACACGCATACAAACACACACACACACTCACACACTCACACACTCACACATACAAACACACACATACAAACACACACACACTCACACACATATGTACACACACACACTCACACACACATATGTACACACACACACACACACACATACAAACACACACACACTCACACACACATATGTACACACACACACACACACACACACACACACATATGTACACACACACAAGCACACACGCACACACACATGCACACACATACAAAACACACACACTCACACACACACACACACACGCACACACGCACACACACACACTCACACACATATGTACACACTCACACACACATATGTACACACACACTCACACAAACACATACACACGCACACACACACGCACACACACACACTCACACAAACACACACGCGCGCACACACACTCACTCACAAACAAACACACTCATACAAACACACAAACACACACACACACACACACTCACACACACACACACACACACACACACACACTCACACTCACACACACACACACACACACAGGATGGATCTGAACGGCTTGTTCAACAAACCTCGACTTCCTGTTTATATTTGAATTGTTTTTAAGGTCTTTTGTTCATTTAAATGTAAGTGGCAGATCGTGTCGATACACTTGTGCTTGACGTCTTTACCTGAACGGAGTTACAACATCAAATCTGCTGAATGTTTTCTTCATATATCCACTGATCTGACGGATTTATGAGAGTTATTCATTCAAAACTTGAATACTTTCAAGGTCTGTTTATTTGTGACTGTAGTTGATCACTTTCCATTATTTTATCTGTTTATACTTTGTCATTTGTGAGAATATAAAGTTATTTTCAGTGACGTCGTTCCCTTGAAATGAAGCTCGTCACCTGGAAGACTCTCGTCTGACTTGCTCTTCATTATTTATCCAGTGAATGTTTGATTAAGAGCACTTTATTCATGAACAATGAGCTTTCAAAAGATCCTTTTCCTCAAACTTCAAGCTTGAATGTCTTTGTTCAAACGAGAGAACCATCTTGTGAAATAATAACTAATATAAGAGTTAAAGAAGTAAACTGTCTGAGAGATGAAATGAATAAACGTCTGATGGAACAAATTAAATGATAATCGAACCACATTAGTTAGAAAATTCTGATTAATGTTTGTAAAATTCTTTCATTAAACATTGAAGCTTGTCTATATACTGTGATACATTATTAAATAACTGTAAATGCCCTGTATGTTTTCATTAATAACTGCCAGTCATTTACAATAAAAGTCTAATAATGAATAAATAATGTAAAATATTATATGAAGATATATTTAATATTTTGTATTGTGTACGCACCTGCCCGTGACGTGTTTATGCTCGTGCGACCCCGTGTACACATGTGTGGACATTGTATTTTGGCTTCTCTATATGCAGCGCATAATTTAAATGAATATAAAGTGACTGAATGCTGTTCACGAGACTCTAGACGGTCATTTAAGGGTTAAACTTCTGCCGCACGAGTCATGTGACACGACAACATGACGTCCATTACTGTGAAGCGCTTCTACAGGTGCAGCGCCAACAAAAGTGTCTCTGATAAGAAATCTCTTGAAGTTTCTTCAGTGAATCCTGTTTGGTTGTAAAGAGGAGAGTCTCTAGTTTCATTTGATACGCCGCTTTAAATAATCTGTTCATTTTTCACGTGTCAACACGCTGATAAACATGATGTCCACATATGTGCACACTGGAACTACATTTCCTCAAAAGTAGAAAAAACATGTTTGTTATTTGAATCAACTATAAACTCATCTGTGGGTCATTTCACTTCATTTTCAGATGAAGCACACACACACACACACACACACACACACACACACAAAGACACACAAACATAAAGACACACACACACATGCACATACACACACACACACATACTCACACACAAACATACGCGGACATACACACACACGAATACACACACACACACACACACACAGACACACACACGCACACACACACACATGCACACACACACACAGACACACATCCATGGATGGATAGATGGATGGATGGATGGATGAACAGATGGATGTATGGATGGATGGATGAACAGATGGATGGATGGATGGATAAACGGATGGATGGATAGACGGATGGATGGATGGATAGATGGATGGATGGATGGATGGATGATAGACGGATGGATGGATGGATAGACGGATGGATGGATGGATAGACGGATGGATGGATGGATGGATGGATGGATAGATGGATGGCTGGATAGACGGATGGATGGATGGATGGATGGATGGATGGAGGGATAAACGGATGGTGGGATGGATGGCTGGATGGATAGACAGATGGACAGACGGATGGATGGATGGATGGATGGATAGAGGGATGGATGGATGGATGGATGGATGGATAGACGGATGGATGGATGGATGGATTGATTGATTGATTGATAGATGGATGGATGGATGGATGGATGGATGGATGGATGGATGGATGGATGAATGGATAGAGGAATGGATGGATGGATGAATGGATAGACGGATGGATGGATGAATGGATAGACGGATGTATGGATGGATGGATGGATGGATGGATGGATAGACGGATGGATGGATAGACAGATGGATGGATGGATGGATGGATGATAGATGGATGGATGGATATACAGATGAATGGATGGATGGATAGATAGATGGCTGGATGGATGGATGGATGGATGGATGATGGATAGATGGACGGACGGATGGATGGATGGATGGATAGATGGATGGATGGATGGATGGATGGATGGATGGATACATGGACGGATGGATGGATGGATGGATAGATGGATGGATAGATGGACGGATGGATAGATGGATGGATGGATAGATGGACGGATGGGTGTATGGATGGATGGATAGATGGACGGATGGATGTATGGATGGATGGATAGATGGATGGATGGATGGATGGATGGATGGATGATGGATAGATGGACGGATGGATGGATGGATGGATGGATAGCTGGACAGATGGATAGATGGATGGATGGATAGATGGACGGATGGATAGATGGATGGATGGATAGCTGGACAGATGGATAGATGGATGGATGGATAGATGGACGGATGGATAGATGGATGGATGGATAGATGGATGGATGGATAGATGGACGGATGGATGTATGGAT
>NC_068311.1:1121060-1126060 GCF_025860055.1 Xyrauchen texanus | reverse complement strand
ACCCTTTACTGACAGCACAGAGTCTTCTGAACTGAGATCAGTCGTTTAATGTAATGTTTAAATGTAATTACGCGTAGCCTATAGCGAAGCTAAAACGTAATGTCCACATATGTGGACGCGGGGCCTCTCTTTCAAACTTCATCTGTATTTGCACCAGAATAAAATTAAACATGTAAATAATAAAACTAATAATAAGGGACTATTTTTATAGGTGGATGAACTCCTGGATTCCTGTGGGTGGAGCTTGCTCCATGTAAACAGAGCTTGACAGTAGTTACACCACGCCCCATTTTCAGCTGGTCATGAGTTTAAAGAGTTAATTTAATGTTTTTATTGCATTAATCTCATGTAATGTGTTGTGATTGTACTTTCAAAATCTGACAATTTCTCTCTCTCTCTCTCTCTCTCTCTCTCTCTCTCGCTCGCTCGCTCAGTATTGTTCATTCTTGATCTGTTGCTCAGGACAAATGAATCAAACCGCAGCTAAGAGGAAAATGTCTCCGGAACGTTCTCATATTCCCCGAGAGGAACTGACAGGATGAATAAGACCTGATCAGAGTGATTTTATAGGAAAACACAATGAGAGAGAGAGAGAGAGAGAGAGAGAGAGAGAGAGGAGAGAGAGAGAATAAAGACAACAGAAGACACACAGACAGATAAAAATGATCTCAGATCCTTCGGGCTCAAAGAGAGCATGATGGAGACAAACAGAGATGGAGAAAGATATGACAGAGATTGATCAATGACTTCTCGACGGAGTAACACAGAATCAACATTGATTATCAGATTCAACACTAGTAGATTCAAAAGAACTGACTCATAAGAGTCATTCGTTCGGGAATCAGACTACACTGGTCGTTCTGTTTGTTTCAGGCTGTAGATTCAAAAGAACCGACTCATTAGAGTCATTCGTTCCGGAATCGGACTACACTGGTCGTTCTGTTTGTTTCAGGCTGTAGATTCAAAAGAACCGACTCATAAGAGTCATTCGTTCGGGAATCGGACTACACTGGTCGTTCTATTTGTTTCAGGCTGTAGATTCAAAAGAACTGACTCAATAGAGTCATTCGTTCGGGAATCGGACTACACTGGTCGTTCTGTTTGTTTCAGGCTGTAGATTCAAAAGAACCGACTCATAAGAGTCATTCGTTCGGGAATCGGACTACACTGGTCGTGCTGTATGTTTCAGGCTGTAGATTCAAAAGAACCGACTCATAAGAGTCATTCGTTCGGGAATCGGACTACACTGGTCGTTCTGTTTGTTTCAGGCTGTAGATTCAAAAGAACCGACTCATAAGAGTCATTCGTTCGGGAATCGGACTACACTGGTCGTGCTGTATGTTTCAGGCTGTAGATTCAAAAGAACCGACTCAATAGAGTCATTCGTTCGGGAATCGGACTACACTGGTCGTTCTGTTTGTTTCAGGCTGTAGATTCAAAAGAACCGACTCATAAGAGTCATTCGTTCGGGAATCGGACTACACTGGTCGTTCTGTTTGTTTCAGGCTGTAGATTCAAAAGAACCGACTCATAAGAGTCATTCGTTCCGGAATCGGACTACACTGGTCGCTCTGTTTGTTTCAGGCTGTAGATTCAAAAGAACCCACTCATAAGAGTCATTCGCTCGAATCGGACTACACTGGTCGTTCTGTTTGTTTCAGGCTGTAGATTCAAAAGAACCGACTCATAAGAGTCATTCGCTCGGAATCGGACTACACTGGTCGTGCTGTATGTTTCAGGCTGTAGATTCAAAAGAACCGACTCATAAGAGTCATTCGCTCGGAATCGGACTACACTGGTCGTGCTGTATGTTTCAGGCTGTAGATTCAAAAGAACCGACTCATAAGAGTCATTCGTTCGGGAATCGGACTACACTGGTCGTGCTGTATGTTTCAGGCTGTAGATTCAAAAGAACCGACTCATAAGAGTCATTCGTTCGGGAATCGGACTACACTGGTCGTGCTGTATGTTTCAGGCTGTAGATTCAAAAGAACCGACTCATAAGAGTCATTCGTTCGGGAATTCGTCAGCATAAGAATGGATTTGAGATCCGTTAATGAAACCAAATGTAATGAATTTTATGAGGGTAAGTAAATAATTATAAATTTTTTTATTTAACCTGCTTCAGTACATTGTACTACGAGTACACGGTCCGGAACCGCTGATCTACAGGAGAAACTGATATTGGTGGGAAAATGAAGGCATGACAGAGAGACGGGTCAGGTTGAGTCACCTCACTAACACCCGCTGATAGAGTTATTGATCCAATTAATGACCACCTGACACGTGTGACTGCTCGTCTCTGTGTGTGATTGATCAAATGCCTCTGAAATATCTGCACTCACATGCGACTGTGCGTGAGTCGGATCTGTCTGCACAACATTGTGTGTTAAAAAGCACAAATGTCAAACTTAATTTGCACACATCACTCCACGACCATCTTAACTCATTCACAAATCTCTCTCATCTCCCGTGACATAAACATCTCCCCAAGTGACAGAGAGAAAGATGATGGAAAGAAGCCAGAAGTTGTTTGAAACAGAAACGGCTGCTGTTGCATTCAAAGTCATTCAAAGGTGATTGTGTTTATTATGGGGTGGATCACCATGGCAACATATAGAAGCTTCCAGCACCCTATAACCTGTGGAAAAATCCATAGACTATGTTACACACTGTCATCTAGTGGACACATAACACAAACACACACAAATAGTGATTTCATTAATATTCACAGCCAAAACATGATTTTATAAAACACACAGTGTTAGTTCTCCAGACATGAATGATACCTCAAATAATGTGTGCCGTGTGCTGTTACTTTACTAACAGTTTATTATCATTTTCACCTGACAACAACAGCAACTCAGAACACCTTATCAACCAACTAGCATCCATTTAGAACACCTTAGCAACCAATCAGAAAACATTAGGAACATCCTAGCACCAATCTGAAAACCTTAGCAACCACCTAGCAACCACTCAGATCACCTTAGCAATCTCCAAGCAACCATTTAGAACACCTTAGAAAACACTCAGAACACCTTAGCAACCACAAAGAAAACCTTAGGAATATCCTAGCACCAATCTGAAAACATTAGCAACCACTCATAACACCATGGCAACCTCCTAGCAGCAATCTGTAAACATTAGCAAGCTCCTAGCAACCACTCATAACACCTCAGCAACCTCCTAGCACACATTTGAAAACATTAGCAACCACTCATAAGACCATGGCAACCTCCTAGCAGTAATCAGTAAACATTAGCAACCTCCTAGCAACCACACAGAACACCTCAGCAACCTCCTAGCACAATTTTGAAAACATTAGCAACCACTCATAACACCATGGCAACCTCCTAGCAGCAATCTGTAAACATTAGCAATCACCTAGCAACCATACAGAACACATCAGCAACCTCCTAGCAGCAACCTGTAAACATTAGCAAGCTCCTAGCAACCACTCAGAACACCTCAGCGACCTCCTAGCACAATTTTGAAAACATTAGCAACCACTCATAACACCATGGCAACCTCCTAGCAGCAATCTGTAAACATTAGCAATCACCTAGCAACCATACAGAACACATCAGCAACCTCCTAGCAGCAACCTGTAAACATTAGCAACCTCCTAGCAACCACACAGAACACCTCAGCGACCTCCTAGCACAATTTTGAAAATATTAGCAACCACTCATAACACCATGGCAACCTCCTAGCAGCAATCTGTAAACATTAGCAACCTCCTAGCAACCACTCAGAACACATCAGCAACCTCCTAGCAGCAACCTGTAAACATTAGCAACCTCCTAGCAACCACTCATAACACCTCAGCAACCTCCTAGCACAATTTTGAAAACATTAGCAACCACTCATAACACCATGGCAACCTCCTAGCAGCAATCTGTAAACATTAGCAATCACCTAGCAACCATACAGAACACATCAGCAACCTCCTAGCAGCAACCTGTAAACATTAGCAACCTCCTAGCAACCACTCAGAACACATCAGCAACCTCCTAGCAGCAACCTGTAAACATTAGCAACCTCCTAGCAACCACACAGAACACCTCAGCGACCTCCTAGCACAATTTTGAAAACATTAGCAACCACTCATAACACCATGGCAACTTCCTAGCAGCAATCTGTAAACATTAGCAATCACCTAGCAACCATACAGAACACATCAGCAACCTCCTAGCAGCAACCTGTAAACATTAGCAACCTCCTAGCAACCACACAGAACACCTCAGCAACCTCCTAGCACAAATATGAAAACATTAGCAACCACCTAGCAACCACTCAGAACACCTCAGCAACCTCCTAGCACAAATATGAAAACATTAGCAACCACCTAGCAACCACTCAGAACACCTCAGCAACCTCCTAGTACAAATATGAAAACATTAGCAACCACCTAGCAACAACTCATAACACCTTGGCAACCTCCTAGCAGCAATCTGTAAACATTAGCAACCACCTAGCAACCACACAGAACATCTAGGCAACAACTAGCAACCATTGACAACAACCTAGGGAATGTGGAGTTTTACACAGACATGCAGCACTCTTGAGAAACTGTAGAACACTATAGTACAGTATTATACTGTATGTCATTTACTAGCGTTCCCATCATTGATCAATACTGCTCATGCATTCATAATGTTGCTTCAGCAGACTCTGATCACATGATCATGACTGTTTGAGTTGAGGTTGTGCTGCTGTCATGAGTTTATAATCCTGCTATCTCTCTCCCGCAGCTCTCCTCCGGAGTTCTACACACCTGCCGGGAGTTTGGGAATGTTTTCAATGAATTCAGGATTTCATGAATTCTTTAGCCTCACCGGAGAGCTCAGGGAACATCACAACTGTTGCGATAACGTTAAACAAACATTTCCACACAATCGGAGTCAGACAGGAGCGGTTTATAGAAGTTCCCGCAGATGAGGTCAGAACATCCCAAATACTTTTCTCACAACGGAGCTCATCAGGACATCTCAGCA
>NC_068311.1:1111060-1116060 GCF_025860055.1 Xyrauchen texanus | reverse complement strand
ACACACACACACACACACACACACTCATATAGCAGCTATAGTGCAAACACACACACACACTCATATAGCAGCTATAGTGCAAACACACACACACACTCATATAGCAGCTATAGTGCAAACACACACACACACACATCATATAGCAGCTATAGTGCAAACACACACACACACACACACTCATATAGCAGCTATAGTGCAAACACACACACACACATACACACTATATAGCAGCTATAGTGCAAACACACACACACACACTCATATAGCAGCTATAGTGCAAACACACACACACACACACACTCATATAGCAGCTATAGTGCAAACACACACACACACACACACACTCATATAGCAGCTATAGTGCAAACACACACACACACTCATATAGCAGCTATAGTGCAAAAACACACACACACTCATGTAGTAGCTATAGTGCAAACACACACGCACACTCATATAGCAGCTATAGTGCAAACACACACACACACTCATATAGCAGCTATAGTGCAAACACACACACACACTCATATAGCAGCTATAGTGCAAACACACACACACACTCATATAGCAGCTATAGTGCAAACACAAACACACACACACACACTCATATAGCAGCTATAGTGCAAACACACACACACACACACATACACACTCATATAGCAGCTATAGTGCAAACACACACGCACACTCATATAGCAGCTATAGTGCAAACACACACACACACTCATATAGCAGCTATAGTGCAAACACACACACACACACACTCATATAGCAGCTATAGTGCAAACACACACACACACACACACACTCATATAGCAGCTATAGTGCAAACACACACACACACACACACACTCATATAGCAGCTATAGTGCAAACACACACACACACTCATATAGCAGCTATAGTGCAAAAACACACACACACTCATGTAGTAGCTATAGTGCAAACACACACGCACACTCATATAGCAGCTATAGTGCAAACACACACACACACTCATATAGCAGCTATAGTGCAAACACACACACACACTCATATAGCAGCTATAGTGCAAAAACACACACACACTCATGTAGTAGCTATAGTGCAAACACACACGCACACTCATATAGCAGCTATAGTGCAAACACACACACACACTCATATAGCAGCTATAGTGCAAACACACACACACACACACACACTCATATAGCAGCTATAGTGCAAACACACACAGACACACACACACTCATATAGCAGCTATAGTGCAAACACACACACACACACACAATTACACACACAAACACACACACACATATATTACACACACACACACACTTTCAAATGAAGCACTATTACAATGATGTCATAAAGTCCGCCCACTGATGTTTGATTGACATCCTCTCATTAGCATATTGCATGAAGGAAAAATAAATACGGAAATAAATATATTGAATTATTTTTGAATTATTTTTGAATTTATTTTTAACTATTTGTAAATCTCCTCACACATTTCATTATTTGTATATTTATTTATGCATAAACATGCATTTATATACTTTTACAGTATTTTTGCATTCTGGACCAATGACACGTTTGTGGCATTATTTTTATAACAATTAAGCACATATCCCAAAAATTCACATTAATGTCATAAAATCACATAATGATCATTTTTTTAATAGTTCAGCTGTTGTTGTTTTACTTTATAATGCTGATATTTATTAAAAATCATTAATAATGAAATTACAGTATATCAAAATAAATGATATTCTGCATAAACAACATTTTTATATAAAAATAATTTTTTTGCATTGTGTCATAATTTTCACGACAGTTTTGCATATTTACACTCATAAATTCTGATTCCTGTAATAAACAAATAATGATACACTTCAGTATTTATAAATGAATTATCGCACTTATTCATCATGATTGTATTTGTTTATATTATTAAAGTATATGTTGGGAAGGAAGAATGTCCCGCGTTACACATTATGGAAATGAGAATTTCAGGTTTAATTGGAATTGGATTGAACGTTTGTGTAAATCAGATCTGAACTCTTATTAAATCATGTTCTAGATAAAGCTTTTACTGTCTCATGCACTGACAGTAACCATGGAGATCATGTTACATCTGAACAACGCTCTCCTCAGCTCATATGACTGTAGTTTGCACTATAGCTGCTATATGAGTGTGTGTGTGTGTGTGTGTGTGTGTGTGTTTGCACTATAGCTGCTATATGAGTGTGCGTGTGTGTTTGCACTATAGCTGCTATATGAGTGTGTGTGTGTGTGTGTGTGTGTGTGTGTGTGTGTGTGTGTGTGTGTTTGTGTGTGTGTGAGTGTGTGTGTGTGTGTGTGTGTGTGTGTGTGTGTGTGTGTGTGTGTGTGTGTGTGTGTGTGTTTGCACTATAGCTGCTATATGAGTGTGTGTGTGTGTGTGTGTGTGTGTGTGTGTGTGTGTGTGTTTGCACTATAGCTGCTATATGAGTGTGTGTGTGTGTGTGTGTGTGTGTGTTTGCACTATAGCTGCTATATGAGTGTGTGTGTGTGTGTGTGTGTGTGTGTGTGTGTGTGTGTGTGTGTTTGCACTATAGCTGCTATATGAGTGTGTGTGTGTGTGTGTGTTTGCACTATAGCTGCTATATGAGTGTGTGTGTGTGTGTGTGTGTTTGCACTATAGCTGCTATATGAGTGTGTGTGTGTGTGTGTGTTTGCACTATAGCTGCTATATGAGTGTGTGTGTGTGTGTGTGTTTGCACTATAGCTGCTATATGAGTGTGTGTGTGTGTGTGTGTGTGTGTGTGTTTGCACTATAGCTGCTATATGAGTGTGTGTGTGTGTTTGTGTTTGCACTATAGCTGCTATATGAGTGTGTGTGTGTGTTTGTGTTTGCACTATAGCTGCTATATGAGTGTGTGTGTGTGTGTGTGTGTTTGCACTATAGCTGCTATATGAGTGTGTGTGTGTGTGTGTGTGTGTGTGTGTGTTTGCACTGTAGCTGCTATATGAGTGTGTGTGTGTGTGTGTGTGTTTGCACTATAGCTGCTATATGAGTGTGTGTGTGTGTGTGTGTGTGTGTTTGCACTATAGCTGCTATATGAGTGTGTGTGTGTGTGTGTGTGTGTGTGTGTTTGTGTTTGCACTATAGCTGCTATATGAGTGTGTGTGTGTGTGTTGTGTTTGCACTATAGCTGCTATATGTGTGTGTGTGTGTGTGTGTGTGTGTGTGTGTTTGCACTATAGCTGCTATATGAGTGTGTATGTGTGTGTGTGTTTGCACTATAGCTGCTATATGAGTGTGTGTGTGTGTGTTTGTGTTTGCACTATAGCTGCTATATGAGTGTGTGTGTGTGTGTGTGTGTGTGTGTGTGTGTGTGTTTGTGTTTGCACTATAGCTGCAATATGAGTGTGTATGTGTGTGTGTGTTTGCACTATAGCTGCAATATGAGTGTGTGTGTGTGTGTGTGTGTGTGTGTGTGTTTGTGTTTGCACTATAGCTGCTATATGTGTGTGTGTGTGTTTGCACTATAGCTGCTATATGTGTGTGTGTGTGTGTGTGTGTGTGTGTGTGTGTGTTTGCACTATAGCTGCTATATGAGTGTGTGTGTGTGTGTGTGTTTGCACTATAGCTGCTATATGAGTGTGTGTGTGTGTGTTTGTGTTTGCACTATAGCTGCTATATGTGTGTGTGTGTGTGTGTGTGTGTGTGTGTGTGTTTGCACTATAGCTGCTATATGAGTGTGTATGTGTGTGTGTGTTTGCACTATAGCTGCTATATGAGTGTGTGTGTGTGTGTTTGTGTTTGCACTATAGCTGCTATATGAGTGTGTGTGTGTGTTTGTGTTTGTGTTTGCACTATAGCTGCAATATGAGTGTGTATGTGTGTGTGTGTTTGCACTATAGCTGCAATATGAGTGTGTGTGTGTGTGTGTGTTTGCACTATAGCTGCTATATGAGTGTGTGTGTGTGTGTGTGTTTGCACTATAGCTGCTATATGTGTGTGTGTGTGTGTGTGTGTGTTTGCACTATAGCTGCTATATGTGTGTGTGTGTGTGTGTGTGTGTTTGCACTATAGCTGCTATATGAGTGTGTGTGTGTGTGTGTGTGTTTGCACTATAGCTGCTATATGAGTGTGTGTGTGTGTGTGTGTGTTTGCACTATAGCTGCTATATGAGTGTGTGTGTGTGTGTGTGTGTGTGTGTGTTTGCACTATAGCTGCTATATGAGTGTGTGTGTGTGTGTGTGTGTGTGTTTGCACTATAGCTGCTATATGAGTGTGTGTGTGTGTGTGTGTGTGTGTTTGCACTATAGCTGCTATATGAGTGTGTGTGTGTGTGTGTGTGTGTTTGCACTATAGCTGCTATATGAGTGTGTGTGTGTGTGTTTGCACTATAGCTGCTATATGAGTGTGTGTGTGTGTGTTTGCACTATAGCTGCTATATGAGTGTGTGTGTGTGTGTTTGCACTATAGCTGCTATATGAGTGTGTGTGTGTGTGTTTGCACTATAGCTGCTATATGAGTGTGTGTGTGTGTGTTGTGTTTGCACTATAGCTGCTATATGAGTGTGTGTGTGTGTGTGTGTGTTTGCACTATAGCTGCTATATGAGTGTGTGTGTGTGTGTTTGCACTATAGCTGCTATATGAGTGTGTGTGTGTGTGTTTGCACTATAGCTGCTATATGAGTGTGTGTGTGTGTGTGTGTTTGCACTATAGCTGCTATATGAGTGTGTGTGTGTGTGTGTGTTTGCACTATAGCTGCTATATGAGTGTGTGTGTGTGTGTTTGCACTATAGCTGCTATATGAGTGTGTGTGTGTGTGTGTGTTTGCACTATAGCTGCTATATGAGTGTGTGTGTGTGTGTTTGCACTATAGCTGCTATATGAGTGTGTGTGTGTGTGTGTGTGTGTTTGCACTATAGCTGCTATATGAGTGTGTGTGTGTGTGTGTGTTTGCACTATAGCTGCTATATGAGTGTGTGTGTGTGTTTGCACTATAGCTGCTATATGAGTGTGT
>NC_068311.1:1101060-1106060 GCF_025860055.1 Xyrauchen texanus | reverse complement strand
TATAAGAACTGCTTTTGTCACTTTATATAAAGCACCTATTCTATATATAATCCACTATAACTTATGCAGACAAAATTGGATGTTGCTTGTGTTATAATGCATTATACTCTAAGGTATAACTATGAATTAGTATAATGTATTATAATGCCTTCACAGTGTATTATAAATATGGGCTTCATAGTATATGTTACCAATATTCTTTATAAGATGTAGTCCTCCAGAAACAACACAATCATTTTTCTTCAGCTTAATAATGATTAAACACCAGCATTAGCGCCAATGAGTTCATGAGGTCAGTATGTGTGGGTGACTGTTTCAGAGAGCCACTCATGACCAAAACGGCAAATCAACATCCCAAAAATGATAAGTTGCCATGACAACCTCCCACATCAAGAATACATGCTGTCTCTATCTATCTATCTCTCTCTCTTTAACAATCATTTCTCCTCACTCAGAAATTGTGGTATTAAGTTTTTCCAGATATTAAAATTCTGTCTCTATTTACCACCCCTTCCAAACCTGACAGCTCTACTGTTTACATATTTTCATTTGTTCCCTCTGCCATTTCCTTGCTCATTTAAAAGGTAGTATTCAGGATGGGAGACCTACTGGGGAAAACTAAGGTTGCTGCTGGAAGAGGTAATAGGGAGGCCAGAAGGGGGTGCTCACCCTGTGTGAGTCCTAATACCCCAGCATAGTGACGGGGACACTATACTGTAAAAAATAAATATAAAATACATAGTTTTTCTTAAGTGGGGTGAAAAAAAGTGGGCTCAATTTGAATGATCCAATCAAAATAGAGATTAATTTGTTTGTAGAACACTTGAGATGATATGAAATGCCAAATGTGATTGAAACTAACAGACAACGGTGCACCCTTTTCTGAAGAAGTTATTTTGAATAAGCATGATCTCAAAAAAGCATCATTAGACTAAATTTGATCTATAAATTTGACCCTTGTATTTATGCAATATCACTATAACCTTTACCCCAAGTGTGTGGGTGTTCTACCCCAAGTGTGTGGGTGTTCTACCACATGTGTGTGGGTGTTTGTCCCCAAGTGTGTGGGTGTTTGTCCCCAAGTGTGTGGGTGTTTGTCCCCAAGTGTGTGGGTGTTTGTCCCCAAGTGTGTGGGTGTTTGTCCCCAAGTCTGTGGGTGTTTGACCCCAAGTGTGTGGGTGTTTGTCCCCAAGTGTGTGGGTGTTTGACCAAAAGTGTGTGGGGGTTTGTCCCCAAGTGTGTGGGTGTTTGACCCCAAGTGTGTGGGTGTTTGTCCCCAAGTCTGTGGGTGTTTGACCCCAAGTGTGTGGGTGTTTGTCCCCAAGTGTGTGGGTGTTTGACCCCAAGTGTGTGGGTGTTTGTCCCCAAGTGTGTGGGAGTTTGACCCCAAGTGTGTGGGTGTTTGACCCCAAGTGTGTGGGTGTTTGTCCCCAAGTGTGTGGGAGTTTGACCCCAAGTGTGTGGGTGTTTGACCCCAAGTGTGTGGGAGTTTGTCCCCATGTGTGTGGGTGTTTGACCCCAAGTGTGTGGGTGTTTGACCCCAAGTGTGTGGGTGTTTGACCCCAAGTGTGTGGGTGTTCTACCACATGTGTGTGGGTGTTCTACCTCAAGTGTGTGGGTGTTTGACCACATGTGTGTGGGTGTTTGACCCCAAGTGTGTGGGTGTTTGTCCCCAAGTGTGTGGGTGTTCGACCCCAATTGTGTGGGTGTTTGTCCCCAAGTGTGTGGGTGTTCTACCTCAAGTGTGTGGGTGTTTGACCACAAGTGTGTGGGTGTTTGACCACATGTGTGTGGGTGTTCTACCTCAAGTGTGTGGGTGTTTGACCACATGTGTGTGGGTGTTCTACCTCAAGTGTGTGGGTGTTCGACCCCAAGTGTGTGGGTGTTTGACCCCAAGTGTGTGGGTGTTCATCCACAAGTGTGTAGGTGTTTGTCCCCAAGTGTGTGGGTGTTTGACCACAAGTGTGTGGGTGTTCTACCTCAAGTGTGTGGGTGTTTGACCACAAGTGTGTGTGGGTGTTTTATCCCAAGCATGTGGGTGTTCTACCTCAAGTGTGTGGGTGTTTAGCCCAAGTGTGTGGGTGTTTTAGTCCAAGTGTGTGGGTGTTCATCCACAAGTGTGTAGGTGTTTGTCCCCAAGTGTGTGGGTGTTTGACCACAAGTGTGTGGGTGTTCTACCTCAAGTGTGTGGGTGTTTGACCCCAAGAGTGTGTGGGTGTTTTATCCCAAGTGTGTGGGTGTTCTACCTCAAGCGTGTGGGTGTTTAGCCCAAGTGTGTGGGTGTTCATCCACAAGTGTGTAGGTGTTTGTCCCCAAGTGTGTGGGTGTTTGACCACAAGTGTGTGGGTGTTCTACCTCAAGTGTGTGGGTGTTTGACCCCAAGTGTGTGTGGGTGTTTTATCCCAAGTGTGTGGGTGTTCTACCTCAAGTGTGTGGGTGTTTGACCACAAGTGTGTGGGTGTTCTACCTCAAGTGTGTGGGTGTTTTAGTCCAAGTGTGTGGGTGTTTGTCCCCAAGTGTGTGGGAGTTTGACCCCAAGTGTGTGGGTGTTCTACCACATGTGTGTGGTTGTTTGACCCCAAGTGTGTGGGTGTTCTACCACATGTGTGTGGTTGTTTGACCCCAAGTGTGTGGGTGTTCTACCACATGTGTGTGGTTGTTTGACCCCAAGTGTGTGGGTGTTTAGCCGAAGTGTGTGGGTGTTTGTCCCCAAGTGTGTGGGAGTTTGACCCCAAGTGTGTGGGTGTTTTAGCCCAAGTTTGTGGGTGTAAGTGTGTGGTTGTTTGACCCCAAGTGTGTGGGTGTTTGACCCCAAGTGTGTGGGAGTTTGACCCCAAGTGTGTGGGTGTTCTACCACATGTGTGTGGTTGTTTGACCCCAAGTGTGTGGGTGTTCTACCACATGTGTGTGGGTGTTTTAGCCCAAGTTTGTGGGTGTAAGTGTGTGGGAGTTCTACCCCATGTTTATGGGCACTTTACCCAAGTGTGGGATAAAAGGCTCCATCAACACATTTTTAAAAATACTGAATTTATGTTATGTTGCTCCATTAATATTCAATAAAATAAGATAATAATTTTGATCTTGATATATTTAGTAACCAGAAAAAAGCTCATTTTCCTTAAGGTGTGCCCCTTTGTACCCTATATCCATTTTGTATTTCTTTATTATATGGTATTATGTCTCTTATGATTTAAAAAATGTGGTGTCGTATGTCAATGCTGCAAAACAAATTGCCCTTCGGCAACAAATAAAGGTTAATTACAGTAAGATTTTCACATGGAACCCCTTTAATTCAGTAAATGATAAAACAGTTTTTTTTTTCCAGCTTATTTTGTTCAAAACCTTTTGCTTTAGTTTTGTGTCGGATTCATTTATACCTCACACACACACACACACACACACACACACACACACACACACACAGCTGATTAGTTTGTTGCTTGTTTAATCTATGGCTTAACTTTGACATCTGCCAGCAGGTCATGGATTGTCACCACAGGCGGTCTAGACCTGTCCAAACGGGTCATAACACAGCAGAAACTTTCCACCTCGTAACAAGCTTCAAACCAGCACCTTCACCTGCAGTCGCTGTGAGACCGGTTCAACTCTAGACCAGACCCAACTCGACAGCGATTGCCCGGGGCTTGTACATCGGGTTAACCTCCAGTGTGCTGTCTGTCTGCACTGGTCTCAGAACAGTCCCAAATGCACCTTATTTTCATCCTAAATAGTATATTATATATTAAACAACTGACTCGTAACAAAATATAATAAATGCAATATAATACATTTATTGATGAAGGGATTTTTATATTTTTCAATAAGCTAAAATGTGACCAAAATTATATTAGTTGAAAAATGTTGTCAAATATTAGAGAAGTAAAATGAATTGTTTCATAATGTACCAGGTCAGAAGGTCGCTTGTATAATTAACAAGATAATCGGAGAGAAGGTTAGATGCTGCAGTTCAATGAACGGCCACAGGTGTCACTATGGAGTGTGTGCACGAGTGCGAGCAACAGGCTGCAGTTCACTGAACGGCCACGGGTGTCACTATGGAGTGTGTGCACGAGCACGAGCAACAGGCTGCAGTTCACTGAACGGCCACAGGTGTCACTATAGAGTGTGTGCACGAGCACGAGCGACAGGCTGCAGTTCACTGAACGGCCACAGGTGTCACTATGGAGTGTGTGCGAGCGCGGCGACAGGCTGCAGTTCACTGAGCGGCCACAGGTGTCACTATGGAGTGTGTGCGCGGCGAGCAACAGGCTGCAGTTCACTGAACGGCCACAGGTGTCACTATGGAGTGTGTGCACGAGCGCGAGCAACAGGCTGCAGTTCACTGAACGGCCACAGGTGTCACTATGGAGTGTGTGCACGAGCGCGAGCAACAGGCTGCAGTTCACTGAACGGCCACAGGTGTCACTATGGAGTGTGTGCACGAGCGCGAGCAACAGGCTGCAGTTCACTGAGCGGCCACAGGTGTCACTATGGAGTGTGTGCACGAGCACGAGCAACAGGCTGCAGTTCACTGAGCGGCCACAGGTGTCACTATGGAGTGTGTGCACGAGTGCGAGCAACAGGCTGCAGTTCACTGAGCGGCCACAGGTGTCACTATGGAGTGTGTGCACGAGTCGCGAGCAACAGGCTGCAGTTCACTGAACGGCCACAGGTGTCACTATGGAGTGTGTGCACGAGTCGCGAGCAACAGGCTGCAGTTCACTGAGCGGCCACAGGTGTCACTATGGAGTGTGTGCACGAGCGCGAGCAACAGGCTGCAGTTCACTGAGCGGCCACAGGTGTCACTATGGAGTGTGTGCACGAGCGCGAGCAACAGGCTGCAGTTCACTGAGCGGCCACAGGTGTCACTATGGAGTGTGTGCACGAGCGCGAGCAACAGGCTGCAGTTCACTGAGCGGCCACAGGTGTCACTATGGAGTGTGTGCGCAGTGCGAGCAACAGGCTGCAGTTCACTGAGCGGCCACAGGTGTCACTATGGA
>NC_068311.1:1091060-1096060 GCF_025860055.1 Xyrauchen texanus | reverse complement strand
CCTTTCGCCCCACACTTCCTGTAGCACTTGCCCTACATGCACACACACATACATACACACTCACACACACACACACACACATATACAAACAAACACACACCCACACTTCCTGTAGCACTTGACCTTTCGCCCCACACTTCCTGTGGCACTTGCCCTTTCGCCCCACACTTCCTGTGGCACTTGCCCTTTCGCCCCGCACTTCCTGTGGCACTTGCCCTTTTGCCCCGCACTTCCTGTGGCACTTGTCCTTTCGCCCCGCACTTCCTGTAGCATTTGCCCTTTTGCCCCACACTTCCTCTGGCACTTGCCCTTTCGTCCCGCACTTCCTGTAGCACTTGCCCTTTCGTCCCGCACTTCCTGTAGCACTTGCCCTTTCGTCCCGCACTTCCAGTGGCACTTGCCCTTTCACCCCACACTTCCTGTAGCACTTGCCCTTTTGCCCCATACTTCCTCTGGCACTTGCCCTTTCGTCCCGCACTTCCTGTAGCACTTGCCCTTTCGTCCCGCACTTCCAGTGGCACTTGCCCTTTCACCCCACACTTCCTGTAGCACTTGCCCTTTCGCCCCACACTTCCTGTAGCACTTGCCCTACATGCACACACATATACATACACACTCACACACACACACACACACATACATACATACAAACACACACCCACACTTCCTGTAGCACTTGACCTTTCACCCCACACTTCCTGTAGCACTTGCCCTTTCACCCCACACTTCCTGTAGCACTTGACCTTTCACCCCACACTTCCTGTAGCACTTGACCTTTCACCCCATACTTCCTGTAGCACTTGCCCTTTCACTCCACACTTCCTGTAGCACTTGCCCTTTCACCCCACACTTCCTGTAGCACTTGACCTTTCACACCATACTTCCTGTAGCACTTGCCCTTTCACCCCACACTTCCTGTAGCACTTGCCCTTTCACCGCACACTTCCTGTAGCACTTGACCTTTCACCGCACACTTCCTGTAGCACTTGCCCTTTCACCCCACACTTCCTGTAGCACTTGCCCATTCGCCCCACACTTCCTGTAGCACTTGCCCTACATGCACACACACACATACATACATACACACACACACACACACACACACACACACACATACATACACACACACCTACACTTCCTGTAGCACTTGCCCTTTCACCGCACACTTCCTGTAGCACTTGACCTTTCACCGCACACTTCCTGTAGCACCTGCCCTTTCGCCCCACACTTCCTGTAGCACTTGCCCTTTCACATCACACTTCCTGTAGCACTTGCCCTACATGCACACACACATACATACACACACACTCACACACACACACACACACACACACATACATACAAACACACACCCACACTTCCTGTAGCACTTGACCTTTCGCCCCACACTTCCTGTGGCACTTGCCCTTTCGCCCCGTACTTCCTGTGGCACTTGCCCTTTCGCCCCGCACTTCCTGTGGCACTTGCCCTTTCGCCCCGCACTTCCTGTAGCACTTGCCCTTTTACCCCACACTTCCTCTGGCACTTGCCCTTTCGTCCCGCACTTCCTGTAGCACTTGCCCTTTCGTCCCGCACTTCCTGTGGCACTTGCCCTTTCACCCCACACTTCCTGTAGCACTTGCCCTTTCACCCCACACTTCCTGTAGCACTTGCCCTTTCACTCCACACTTCCTGTAGCACTTGCCCTTTCACCCCACACTTTCTGTAGCACTTGACCTTTCACTCCAGCGGGTAGAATTCAATGAAGCCGTCAGCGGAGATATAATTGATATAACGGCGAGTGATTTTCTAGTATCAAATGATCAATTTAGCATGATTACTCAAGGATAAGGTGCTGCCTAGATTTGATCAAAAATGACTTTTTTCAAATAGTGATGGTGCTGTTTTACATCAGTAATGTCCTGAATGTACTTTGTGATCATGTAGAAACCATCTGTGCACTGCTGACAGAAACCCACGAGAAGAACTGATGCCACACCACTCACAATATTTCTCCAGTACGTCTCGCATACTATTTTAAAACTAATAGTATACTGTAGAAAATGCACAGAATTTAGGATAACTGAACACTGCCAGTGTGTGTGTGTGTGTCACTGTGGGACTCTGCAGTGAAGGTCACTCAATTAGAACATTCCCAGAACATCCCAGAGTAGCACTTGCGTGTGTGTGTGCATGTAGCACTTGCCCTACATGCACAAACACACATACATACACACACACACACACACACACACATACATACATACATACACACACCCACACTTCCTGTAGCACTTGCCCTTTCACCGCACACTTCCTGTAGCACTTGCCCTTTCACCGCACACTTCCTGTAGCACTTGACCTTTCACCGCACACTTCCTGTAGCACTTGACCTTTCACCGCACACTTCCTGTAGCACTTGCCCTTTCGCCCCACACTTCCTGTAGTACTTGCCCTACATGCACACACACATACATACACACTCACACACACACACACACACACACACATACATACATACAAACACACACCCACACTTCCTGTAGCACTTGACCTTTCACCCCACACTTCCTGTAGCACTTGCCCTTTCACATCACACTTCCTGTAGCACTTGCCCTTTCGTTCCGCACTTCCTGTAGCACTTGACCTTTCACCCCACACTTCCTGTAGCACTTGCCCTTTCACATCACACTTCCTGTAGCACTTGCCCTTTCACCCCACACTTCCTGTAGCACTTGCCCTTTCACCCCACACTTCCTGTAGCACTTGACCTTTCACTCCAGCGGGTAGAATTCAATGAAGCCGTCAGCGGAGATATAATTGATATAACGGCGAGTGATTTTCTAGTATCAAATGATCAATTTAGCATGATTACTCAAGGATAAGGTGCTGCCTAGATTTGATCAAAAATGACTTTTTTCAAATAGTGATGGTGCTGTTTTACATCAGTAATGTCCTGAATGTACTTTGTGATCATGTAGAAACCATCTGTGCACTGCTGACAGAAACCCACGAGAAGAACTGATGCCACACCACTCACAATATTTCTCCAGTACGTCTCGCATACTATTTTAAAACTAATAGTATACTGTAGAAAATGCACAGAATTTAGGATAACTGAACACTGCCAGTGTGTGTGTGTGTGTGTGTCACTGTGGGACTCTGCAGTGAAGGTCACTCAATTAGAACATTCCCAGAACATCCCAGACAACACTTTATTCCCCGGAATATTCTGTACTCTCTTTCCTGAGGTCTTTCTGTCCTTCATGTGGCTTCATAAAACCATCAGAGCACCTGGTCTCTCTGTGTGTGTGTGTGTGTGTGTGTGTGTGTGTGTGTGTGTGTGTGTGTGTGTGTGTGTGTGTGTGTGTGTGTGTGTTTGTGTGTGTGCGTGTGTGTGTGTATGTGAGTGTGTGTGTGTGTGTGCATGTATGTATGTGTGTGTGTGTGTGTGTGAGTGAGTGTGCACATGTATGTATGTGTGTGTGTGTGTGTGTGTGTGTGTGTGTGTGTGTGTGTGCATGTATGTGTATGTGTGTGTGTGCACATGTATGTATGTGTGTGTGTGTGCGCGCATGTATGTGTGTGTGTGCGCGCATGTATGTGTGCATGTGCATGTATGCGTGTGTGTGTACGTGTCTGTATGTATGTATGTATGTGTGCATGTATGTATGTGTGTGTGTGTGTGTGCGCATTTATGTATGTGTGTGTGCGCGCATGTATGTATGTGTGTGTGCATGTATGTGTGTGTGCATGTGTGTGTGTGTGTGTGTGTGTGCGCATGTATGTATGTGTGTGTGTGTGTGTGCATGTATGTATGTGAGTGTGTGTGCATGTATGTATGTGTGTGCGTGCGTGCGTCAGTGTGTGTGTGTTCACAAAAGAGCAGCTTTACTGATGATGTCATTTTTACATGCGCATTAAAACACAATCATGAGCTGCTACTGTTCTTTAATCCCTATTAAAGCGACTTCACAGTGCACATTTTCACTCAAAGCTGTTTATTCAGACAGAGCTAGTACACTTAATCTGCAGTAAACTCCCTGTGGAGGCCGACAGCAGGATGCAATCATGACTTCTGGACTTATTTATCTAAACATGTCATCTCATATCAGCCGCGTGTGTTTAACACTGTAAAACTGTTGCACAGAACATGAGAGAATATGCTGCAATACTGATAGTTTAAAACAGGTAAGAACTATAAAAATGAGCATCATACATGTGCCACAAACTCAGATCTCAAGAGCAGGACTAGAAAACCGACTTTTTTGACATTCGCAGTGTTTAAAATCTTTAGTACGGCAATCTGCATATTCAACTGAGATACAATAAACATACACAGCAGCTTTAATGTAATACAAGACTACAAACAACAACATTTAAGAGGATTAAAGAGGATTCTTGTCCAAAGCCTGCAGCAAACAAAGCCAAGATTCTCCATCATGTAGGAAAGAGCCCGTCTGAAAAAGGCTAATTAGTGTTTATCAAGTCAATCATCATTATTACAATTGCTCATATTGATTCGAACAAATCACTACGTATCATTCGACCCGGGGTCTCCGGCATGGGAGGCGGGTGCACTAACGAGGAGGCTAAAGGCTACAGGCCCTAGCGTCAGTCACTAGTGTGCCTCTTGAGGCCAAGGGAGGGAGGTTTACACAGCTAGCTACCAGTTGACTACCGCTACACTCACCCCCCCAAACCTCACTCCCATCCGGGTCACGGCACCACTGTGACGCTCCGTTCTATCTATCAGCTGACTACCGCTACACTCACCCCTCTAAATCTCACTCCTATCCGGGTCACGGCACCACTGTGATGCTCCGTTCTATCTATCAGCTGACTACCGCTACACTCACCCCCCCAAACCTCACTCCCATCCGGGTCACGGCACCACTGTGACGCTCCGTTCTATCTATCAGCTGACTACCGCTACACTCACCCCTCTAAACCTCACTCCTATCCGGGTCACGGCACCACTGTAATGCACCATTCTATCTATCAGCTGACTACCGCTACAC
>NC_068311.1:1068560-1083560 GCF_025860055.1 Xyrauchen texanus | reverse complement strand
AATCAGAAAAATAAGAATAAAGTACATTTTTGTCTCAATTTGCTTTGTGATTTTCAGCAGTTTCTTAAGCTGAGAGTCTCAGAATGTGTCATAGTCTATATCATTAAAAATGATGAAAAGTTGTCTTTAAAGTGATGCCAAACACAACTTTTGTTTTGTCCAGAATGGGACATACAGAAGACCTCAGTGATATTAAACGTGGCACTGCCAGGATGCCAACCAGTGAAAAGCACAAAGCACAAAACACAGACATGAACCACATTGAACACCTTTGACATGAAATGTAACTGTGAGTCAGACCTCATCAGCGCCTGACCTCACACACACACGCACACGCACACACACACACACTGTCACACACACACACACACACACACACACACACACACTCACACACACACAGTGTCACACACACACACACACACTCACACACACACGCACACACACACACTCACACACACACACACTCACACACACACACTCACACACACACACACTCACACACACACACGTACACACACACACGTACACACACACACTCACACACTCTCACACACACACTCTCACACACACACACTCACACACTTTATCCTGGATGAAAGAGAGGATAAGAGAGGTGAAGTGACTGGCATCACCCCCGCTGTTTAGAGTGGGATGCCCTCTCACAAACGTCCTTCAAACACACACACACAAGCTCTCCAGAGTGTGTGTGTGTGTGTGTGTGTGTGTGTGTGTGTGTGTGTGTGTGTGTGTGTGTAGGGGTTCTTCATCTGTGTAAATGAGTGTGTGGGTGGGAGAGAGCGAAAGATAGAGGTCATTTTTTATCCGTGTAACTTTAGTTTTGTTCTCAATAATGTCAACAGTCTCTGATACAAGAGTCAACAGTGTGTCGATACATCAAAGCAATCAAAAGTTACGAATGTTTATCCCATACGGGACGCCTGTTGCCTGTAGTGTAGCAGAAATAGAAGCGTCCCGTCTGCACGTGCTTTATTTGCAGCCGGTGTGTTAGCGCACGTTAGCGCATCTCTTTGTGTACGTCAATCTCTGATATTTTAGAGGCGTGCGCTGCTTTGGCATGACCCGTGTGTGTTCCATTGAGAAGTGATCATAGACTTCACCTTTCACTGTCGGACGGCTGTAAGGTGTAATAACACGCTCATTCTGAACTATCCCACAGCGTGGTCATGATTATTGGTTTCCCTTCGAAGTGCCCCGTGAAGCAGCTTGGGACGCAGTACAGGTCTTCTCTACGAAACAACCCATCGAGCACACAAGTGTCAGATCTGACTGTTCAGATCGAGACGCATTAAGAGAAATCTGATTTTGGGGGATTTCAAACCACCTATGGATGTGGTTTGGATCAGGCTTGAATTGTTTGTGTTTTTGTCCAATTCAAGCTACAAAACCCGAAATGTACCTTAATCAGATTGGCCATTTGATTCGTCATTAGCCGCGTCTCCATCCACCTTTCCCTGTTTTGTGATCGACAAAGTGAAAATGCGTAAAAACAAATTTGTGAAATTTGGCGTCTTCTCCCCGTTTCCATTCAAACAGACTTTTATGGATAATAATGGCGTGCGTGATGACGTCATGCCTAAAAAAAACACTTTGTCACATAAGTTTTGGTTTATGGCAAAATAAATCTGCCCTGAAGCCGTTTCCATTCAGAAATGTGTTTATCACTAATTCGCCCCTGATGATTTTCCTCTGATGTTTTGGGTAAATTGGGGAGATTATTGAGATTATTCACTGACATTAACCAGTTAACTGTCAGTTTAATTAACAAATAAAAGCAATCAGAAGACGAGGAATTGCCATATGAAGCAGTTGCTCTTCTGATGGGACTGTAATATCGGTCCTGATGTTGCACCTATCGCTGGTTGCCATCGGTTACGACCCGAAAGCGGATCGTCATGACCCTGTTAAAGCTGCAGCAAGTATTAAAGAAACTTTCAGTGTCAGTATCAGGAGCATCATGGATGTGTTTCTGATGTGTGACAGATATTACAGAAACATTGATGCGTGTAATATCAGTGTTACATACGTGATACATTCCTCATATTCAATATTTTAAACAATCATCAGATCTAAAGCATCGCCATGACAACTGCATCATGTCCCGCAGATTTCTCCAGCAACTTTAACCACCAACTGAACTTGATCATCATCTCAAATTAATTTAATGTCATAATGCAAATGTATATTTTCTGAAGAAGCAGTAAATGCGATCTACTTTAGATTTAAAGTATTTAAACGTTTCAGATCTCATTTGGACAAATAGTTCTGATAGTTTATATTCTTGAGAAAAGTCTAGAACATTCTGAAACTGTATATAAAAATTTTTAAATTTTGCCATCATTTATTCAAAAATAACAATAATTGAATATAATTGTGCTGTATGTTTGTGCTTCTAGTATTGTGTATTTATTCTTAATTTAAATCCTCTTTGTGCACAGAAATGATGTTGTTTGTATTGTGGATAATTCTGTGACTGTCGTCTATTATTCTGAACCGTGTGGAAAAGCAGCTTTAATAAATAATCGGATGTCTACAGCGATTAAATGAATCACAAACAGTTCATTCATTAGTTCTCCTTGTACTTGTTGATGACCGGTGCATGATACGAGATATTTGTGTTGCACTCCTGTTAGTGTCGTGACGCAGATGTGTTTGCAGATCGGATCTGTATAACGTTAAGATCAAACGATAATCACGTAAAATATATTGGCTTTAAGGATGTACACATTGTTGTCACGGTAACACGCTAACGATGCAGTCGGACACAACAACAACATAGACTCGATCAATGGCGTGAGTTGGGGGCGGGACTATGATTTGTTGCATCATCGGCAGACAGGTGTAATCGAAAAGCTGTTTGAAAGCAATGTTTATTTATTTTTTTGCAATTCCGGTTGGAGGCACAGAAACTACACACTTCAGCTTTAGTCAACATGAAATGGCAGATGCAAACCTCCTCTGACTTACTAAATGAGAGACAGAAAGAGAGAAAATAAATGAGAGAGAGAGCAGCTATAGTTGCAGAAATGTGAGCAGCAAAGACTAAAATAGACTCAAAGGGAGCAAAAGAGAGAAAATAGACATGATTCATTCCTTTTGCTGATACAGGTTTTGTTTTGGGTTTTGTTAAAGACTTTCTAGCAAGTCAGTCCATTACGAACCGATTCTTTTTAGTGAATCAAAACTGATAGAGCAACCAGTGTAATCCGACAGATGAGTGACTCTTACGAACCGATTCTTTTTAGTGAATCAAAACTGATAGAGCAACCAGTGTAATCCGACAGACGAGTGCCTCTTACGAACCGATTCTTTTTAGTGAATCAAAACTGATAGAGCAACCAGTGTAATCCGACAGACGAAGTGCCTCTTACGAACCGATTCTTTTTAGTGAATCAAAACTGATAGAGCAACCAGTGTAATCCGACAGACGAGTGACTCTTACGAACCGATTCTTTTTAGTGAATCAAAACTGATAGAGCAACCAGTGTAATCCGACAGACGAGTGCCTCTTACGAACCGATTCTTTTTAGTGAATCAAAACTGATAGAGCAACCAGTGTAATCCGACAGACGAGTGACTCTTACCAACCGATTCTTTTTAGTGAATCAAAACTGATAGAGCAACCAGTGTAATCCGACAGACGAGTGACTCTTACGAACCGATTCTTTTTAGTGAATCAAAACTGATAGAGCAACCAGTGTAATCCGACAGACGAGTGCCTCTTACGAACCGATTCTTTTTAGTGAATCAAAACTGATAGAGCAACCAGTGTAATCCGACAGACGAGTGCCTCTTACGAACCGATTCTTTTTAGTGAATCAAAACTGATAGAGCAACCAGTGTAATCCGACAGACGAGTGACTCTTACGAACCGATTCTTTTTAGTGAATCAAAACTGATAGAGCAACCAGTGTAATCCGACAGACGAGTGACTCTTACTGAACCGATTCTTTTTAGTGAATCAAAACTGATAGAGCAACCAGTGTAATCCGACAGACGAGTGCCTCTTACTGAACCGATTCTTTTAGTGAATCAAAACTGATAGAGCAACCAGTGTAATCCGACAGACGAAAGTGCCTCTTACTGAACCGATTCTTTTTAGTAAATCAAAACTGATAGAGCAACCAGTGTAATCCGACAGACGAGTGACTCTTACGAACCGATTCTTTTAGTGAATCAAAACTGATAGAGCAACCAGTGTAATCCGACAGACGAGTGACTCTTACTGAACCGATTCTTTTTAGTGAATCAAAACTGATAGAGCAACCAGTGTAATCCGACAGACGAGTGACTCTTACGAACCGATTCTTTTTAGTGAATCAAAACTGATAGAGCAACCAGTGTAATCCGACAAACGAGTGACTCTTACGAACCGATTCTTTTTAGTGAATCAAAACTGATAGAGCAACCAGTGTAATCCGACAGACGAGTGACTCTTACGAACCGATTCTTTTTAGTGAATCAAAACTGATAGAGCAACCAGTGTAATCCGACAGACGAAGTGACTCTTACTGAACCGATTCTTTTTAGTGAATCAAAACTGATAGAGCAACCAGTGTAATCCGACAGACGAGTGACTCTTACTGAACCGATTCTTTTAGTGAATCAAAACTGATAGAGCAACCAGTGTAATCCGACAGACGAGTGACTCTTACTGAACCGATTCTTTTTAGTGAATCAAAACTGATAGAGCAACCAGTGTAATCCGACAGACGCAGTGACTCTTACTGAACCGATTCTTTTAGTGAATCAAAACTGATAGAGCAACCAGTGTAATCCGACAGACGAGTGACTCTTACGAACCGATTCTTTTAGTGAATCAAAACTGATAGAGCAACCAGTGTAATCCGACAGACGAGTGACTCTTACGAACCGATTCTTTTTAGTGAATCAAAACTGATAGAGCAACCAGTGTAATCCGACAAACAAGTGACTCTTACGAACCGATTCTTTTTAGTGAATCAAAACTGATAGAGCAACCAGTGTAATCCGACAGACGAGTGACTCTTACGAACCGATTCTTTTTAGTGAATCAAAACTGATAGAGCAACCAGTGTAATCCGACAAACAAGTGACTCTTACTGAACCGATTCTTTTAGTGAATCAAAACTGATAGAGCAACCAGTGTAATCCGACAAACAAGTGACTCTTACGAACCGATTCTTTTTAGTGAATCAAAACTGATAGAGCAACCAGTGTAATCCGACAGACGAGTGACTCTTACTGAACCGATTCTTTTTAGTGAATCAAAACTGATAGAGCAACCAGTGTAATCCGACAGACGAGTGACTCTTACGAACCGATTCTTTTTAGTGAATCAAAACTGATAGAGCAACCAGTGTAATCCGACAAACAAGTGACTCTTACTGAACCGATTCTTTTTAGTGAATCAAAACTGATAGAGCAACCAGTGTAATCCGACAGACGAGTGACTCTTACTGAACCGATTCTTTTTAGTGAATCAAAACTGATAGAGCAACCAGTGTAATCCGACAGACGAGTGACTCTTACGAACCGATTCTTTTTAGTGAATCAAAACTGATAGAGCAACCAGTGTAATCCGACAGACGAGTGACTCTTACGAACCGATTCTTTTAGTGAATCAAAACTGATAGAGCAACCAGTGTAATCCGACAGACGCAGTGACTCTTACGAACCGATTCTTTTAGTGAATCAAAACTGATAGAGCAACCAGTGTAATCCGACAGACGAGTGACTCTTACGAACCGATTCTTTTTAGTGAATCAAAACTGATAGAGCAACCAGTGTAATCCGACAGACGAGTGACTCTTACAAACCGATTCTTTTTAGTGAATCAAAACTGATAGAGCAACCAGTGTAATCCGACAGACGAGTGACTCTTACGAACCGATTCTTTTTAGTGAATCAAAACTGATAGAGCAACCAGTGTAATCCGACAAACAAGTGACTCTTAAGAACCGATTCTTTTTAGTGAATCAAAACTGATAGAGCAACCAGTGTAATCTGACAGACGAGTGACTCTTACAAACCGATTCTTTTTAGTGAATCAAAACTGATAGAGCAACCAGTGTAATCCGACAGACGAGTGACTCTTACGAACCAATTCTTTTTAGTGAATCAAAACTGATAGAGCAACCAGTGTAATCCGACAGACGAGTGACTCTTATGAACCAATTCTTTTTAGTGAATCAAAACTGATAGAGCAACCAGTGTAATCCGACAGACGAGTGACTCTTACGAACCGATTCTTTTTAGTGAATCAAAACTGATAGAGCAACCAGTGTAATCCGACAGACGAGTGACTCTTACGAACCGATTCTTTTTAGTGAATCAAAACTGATAGAGCAACCAGTGTAATCCGACAGACGAGTGACTCTTACTGAACCGATTCTTTTAGTGAATCAAAACTGATAGAGCAACCAGTGTAATCCGACAGACGAGTGACTCTTACTGAACCGATTCTTTTTAGTGAATCAAAACTGATAGAGCAACCAGTGTAATCCGACAGACGAGTGACTCTTACTGAACCGATTCTTTTTAGTGAATCAAAACTGATAGAGCAACCAGTGTAATCCGACAGACGAGTGACTCTTACAAACCGATTCTTTTTAGTGAATCAAAACTGATAGAGCAACCAGTGTAATCCGACAGACGAGTGACTCTTACTGAACCGATTCTTTTAGTGAATCAAAACTGATAGAGCAACCAGTGTAATCCGACAAACAAGTGACTCTTAAGAACCGATTCTTTTTAGTGAATCAAAACTGATAGAGCAACCAGTGTAATCTGACAGACGAGTGACTCTTACAAACCGATTCTTTTTAGTGAATCAAAACTGATAGAGCAACCAGTGTAATCCGACAGACGAGTGACTCTTACGAACCAATTCTTTTTAGTGAATCAAAACTGATAGAGCAACCAGTGTAATCCGACAGACGAGTGACTCTTATGAACCAATTCTTTTTAGTGAATCAAAACTGATAGAGCAACCAGTGTAATCCGACAGACGAGTGACTCTTATGAACCAATTCTTTTTAGTGAATCAAAACTGATAGAGCAACCAGTGTAATCCGACAGACGAGTGACTCTTATGAACAGATTCATTAACTGTGTTAACTGTACCTTTAAGCAGCTTGGAAATGTCCAGAAAATGATTTCAAGCCTTTAGACAATTAGCCAATTAGCTTCTGATAGGAGGAGTACTGAATTGAAGGTGTACCTGTGGATGTATTTTAAGACCTACCTTCAAACTCAGTGTCTCTTTGATTGACATCATTGGACAATCAAAAGAAATCAGGCAAGACCTCAGAAAAACATTGTGGACCTCCACAAGTCTGGATCATCATTGGGAGCAATTTCCAAACACCTGAAGGTGCCACGTTCATCTGTACAAACAATAGTACACAAGTATAAACACCATGTGACCACACAGTCATCACACCGCTCAGGAAGGAGACACATTCTGTCTCCTAGAGATGAACGTAGTTTGTGTGAAAAGTGCAAATCAATCCCAGAACAACAGCAAAGGACCTTGTGAAGATGCTGGAGGAAACAGGTGGACGAGTATCTAGATCCACAGCAACACCAGTCCTATATGGACATCACCTGAAAGGCTCAGCAAGGAAGAAGCCGCTGCTCCAAAACCACCATAAACAAGCCAGACTACAGTTTGCAAGTGCACATGGGGACAAAGATCTTACTTTTGGAGAAATGTCCTCTGGTCTCATAATGACCATCGTTATGTTTGGCGGTAAAAGGGTGAAGAACAGCATCCCAACCGTGAAGCATGGGGGTGCAGCATCATGTTGTGGGGGTGCTGCAGGAGGGACGGGTGCACTTCACTAAATAGATGATGACATCATGAGGAAGGAACATGATGTGGATATATTGAAGCAACATCTCAAGACATCAGACAGGAAGTTAAAGCTCGTAACAAACGGGTCTTCCAAATGGACAATGACCCCAAGCACACCTCCAAAGTTGTGGCAAAATGGCTTCAGGACAATAAAGGCAAGGTATTGGAGCGACATCACAAAGTCCTGACCTCAATCCCATTGAGCATTTGTGCAGAACAGAAAAAGCGTGTGCGAGTTTAAATGTATTTGCCTAAGATGTTTGTAAACTTCTGAATTCACCTGAACATATTTGCAACAAGACGTTTTCTGTAATATATTTCCTGTAAAAGCATTTATCCATCACATGTCTCAGCGAATAATCAGAGCAGTGGTGTACATGTCAGACTTATACCATCACACTGAGGCAGTATTCATCATAAACTGATTAAAAACACTCAACATAAAGAATAAAAGTGTTAAAAACACTCCGCACATACATATAAATGATACAAATGTGTCAGTTAAACAGTGACATTGTGTATTTTAAAGTGAGCATGAGAAAACGGATCTGAGATCAGTTTTAAACACTCATTATGATCTGATATCTGACCGGTGCTGATGCTGAGAGCGACGCGACGCGAGCGGAACGCTAATCCACGAAGCGAACAGCTGCGTTCGATATCTCAGGAGCGTTAAGGTCGCGTCGCGTTTTGAATTGCGTTACTCACAGTTCGTATGCCGCTGGGTTCTGGTACTGTTGGTTACGGCAAAGCAGCGCGTGTCCGCACGCCTGACCCATCGCGCATCGTGCCGGAGACGCCGGTACCGGGAGACTGAGATGAGGAAGAGGGTTCTCCGCTGCCGGTCGCTGAGAGGACGAACAGAAAGATGATGTGTTGAGAGAGAAAGATTACGAGTCTGTGTATCTCTGTCTGTCTCTCTCTCTCTCTGACTGTAGTGGGCTGGGCGCGTGCTGTAATAGTTCCGCGCGCGCGCGCGCGTGTGTGTGCGTGTATGTGTGTGTGTGTGTGTGTGTGTGTGTGTGTGTGTGTGTGTGTTGCGCTGTGATCGATTAGAAAGGCGTTTCCCTCTCTGAACAAACATCAGACTCGTGACCAAAGTTCCTGAAAATCTATTTCATTTGATCAGACGTGACCAGAGAGGGGGAAAAAAAAAAACACTTGCCGTCAAATTTTTATATTTACTTTCTTAATACACTGTCTTATTGTGAAACATTCATCAGTGAACATTATTGCAAAAACATGTAATCACTTCCGCCTCTGAAACACTTTCAGTCTGACTTATCCAAGGCCGTACGTTTTATGTTCTGTCACAATAGTTTACGTTCCCTCTCAATAGTTTACGTTCCCTCTCAATAGTTTACGTTCCCTCTCAATAGTTTAGCGTTCCCTCTCAATAGTTTACATTTCCTCTCAATAGTTTAGCGTTCCCTCTCAATAGTTTACGTTCCCTCTCAATAGTTTACGTTCCCTCCAATAGTTTACGTTCCCTCTCAATAGTTTACGTTCCCTCTCAATAGTTTACGTTCCCTCTCAATAGTTTACGTTCCCTCACAATAGTTTACGTTCCCTCACAATAGTTTACGTTCCCTCTCAATAGTTTACGTTCCCTCTCAATAGTTTAGCGTTCCCTCTCAATAGTTTACGTTCCCTCTCAATAGTTTACGTTCCCTCCAATAGTTTACGTTCCCTCTCAATAGTTTACGTTCCCTCTCAATAGTTTACGTTCCCTCTCAATAGTTTACGTTTCCTCTCAATAGTTTACGTTCCCTCTCAATAGTTTACGTTCCCTCTCAATAGTTTACGTTCCCTCTCAATAGTTTACGTTCCCTCTCAATAGTTTAGCGTTCCCTCGCAATAGTTTAGCGTTCCCTCACAATAGTTTACGTTCCCTCACAATAGTTTACGTTCCCTCTCAATAGTTTAGCGTTCCCTCGCAATAGTTTAGCGTTCCCTCTCAATAGTTTACGTTCCCTCACAATAGTTTACGTTCCCTCACAATAGTTTACGTTCCCTCTCAATAGTTTAGCGTTCCCTCGCAATAGTTTAGCGTTCCCTCACAATAGTTTACGTTCCCTCACAATAGTTTACGTTCCCTCTCAATAGTTTAGCGTTCCCTCGCAATAGTTTAGCGTTCCCTCTCAATAGTTTACGTTCCCTCTCAATAGTTTACGTTCCCTCACAATAGTTTACGTTCCCTCTCAATAGTTTAGCGTTCCCTCGCAATAGTTTAGCGTTCCCTCTCAATAGTTTACGTTCCCTCACAATAGTTTACGTTCCCTCGCAATAGTTTAGCGTTCCCTCTCAATAGTTTAGCGTTCCCTCGCAACAGTTTAGCGTTCCCTCTCAACAGTTTAGCGTTCCCTCTCAATAGTTTACGTTCCCTCACAATAGTTTACGTTCCCTCTCAATAGTTTAGCGTTCCCTCACAATAGTTTAGCGTTCCCTCTCAATAGTTTACGTTCCCTCGCAATAGTTTACGTTCCCTCGCAATAGTTTACGTTCCCTCGCAATAGTTTAGCGTTCCCTCTCAATAGTTTACGTTCCCTCACAATAGTTTACGTTCCCTCGCAATAGTTTAGCGTTCCCTCGCAATAGTTTAGCGTTCCCTCTCAATAGTTTAGCGTTCCCTCACAATAGTTTACGTTCCCTCTCAATAGTTTAGCGTTCCCTCGCAATAGTTTAGCGTTCCCTCGCAATAGTTTAGCGTTCCCTCGCAATAGTTTACATTCCCTCGCAATAGTTTAGCATTCCCTCTCAATAGTTTAGCGTTCCCTCGCAATAGTTTAGCGTTCCCTCACAATAGTTTACGTTCCCTCACAATAGTTTAGCGTTCCCTCACAATAGTTTAGCGTTCCCTCACAATAGTTTAGCGTTCCCTCTCAATAGTTTACGTTCCCTCTCAATAGTTTAGTGTTCCCTCACAATAGTTTAGCGTTCCCTCACAATAGTTTAGCGTTCCCTCGCAATAGTTTAGTGTTCCCTCTCAATAGTTTACGTTCCCTCACAATAGTTTAGCGTTCCCTCACAATAGTTTAGCGTTCCCTCACAATAGTTTAGCGTTCCCTCTCAATAGTTTACGTTCCCTCTCAATAGTTTAGCGTTCCCTCTCAATAGTTTACGTTCCCTCTCAATAGTTTAGCGTTCCCTCACAATAGTTTAGCGTTCCCTCTCAATAGTTTACGTTCCCTCTCAATAGTTTACGTTCCCTCTCAATAGTTTAGCGTTCCCTCTCAATAGTTTAGCGTTCCCTCGCAATAGTTTACGTTCCCTCTCAATAGTTTAGCGTTCCCTCTCAATAGTTTATGTTCCCTCGCAATAGTTTAACGTTCCCTCGCAATAGTTTAGCGTTCCCTCGCAATAGCTTACGTTCCCTCGCAATAGTTTACGTTCCCTCGCAATAGTTTAGCGTTCCCTCGCAATAGTTTAGCGTTCCCTCTCAATAGTTTACGTTCCCTCACAATAGTTTAGCGTTCCCTCTCAATAGCTTACGTTCCCTCGCAATAGTTTAGCGTTCCCTCGCAATAGTTTAGCGTTCCCTCGCAATAGTTTACGTTCCCTCGCAATAGTTTACGTTCCCTCGCAATAGTTTAGCGTTCCCTCTCAATAGTTTACGTTCCCTCGCAATAGTTTACGTTCCCTCTCAATAGTTTAGCGTTCCCTCACAATAATTTAGCGTTCCCTCACAATAGTTTACGTTCCCTCTCAATAGTTTAGCGTTCCCTCGCAGTAGTTTACGTTCCCTCTCAATAGTTTAGCGTTCCCTCGCAGTAGTTTACGTTCCCTCGCATTAGTTTAACGTTCCCTCGCAATAGTTTACGTTCCCTCTCAATAGTTTACGTTCCCTCGCAATAGTTTAGCATTCCCTCGCAATAGTTTAACGTTCCCTCGCAATAGTTTAGCGTTCCCTCGCAATAGTTTACGTTCCCTTGCAATAGTTTAGCATTCCCTCTCAATAGTTTAGCGTTCCCTCACAATAGTTTAGCGTTCCCTCGCAATAGTTTACGTTCCCTCGCAATAGTTTAGCGTTCCCTCGCAATAGTTTACGTTCCTTCGCAATAGTTTAACGTTCTCTCGCAATAGTTTAGCGTTCCCTCGCAATAGTTTACGTTCCTTCGCAATAGTTTAGCGTTCCCTCGCAATAGTTTAGCGTTCCTTCGCAATAGTTTAACGTTCTCTCGCAATAGTTTAGCGTTCCCTCGCAATAGTTTGCGTTCCCTCGCAATAGTTTAACGTTCCCTCCCAATAGTTTAAAGTTCCCTCGCAATAGTTTAGCGTTCCCTCGCAATAGTTTAGCGTTCCCTCGCAATAGCTTACGTTCCCTCGCAATAGTTTAATGTTCCCTCGCAATAGTTTAGCGTTCCCTCGCAATAGTTTACGTTCGGAAAACAAAATAATATTTACTGTGTCTCCCATTCACCGCTAGATAAGTTTACCTACAATGTGCGCTCCAATTCCAGAAGTTTGAAAAGAGTCGACAGTCAACTAGCTTTATAGCTCATGTTTTAGGCTACTGCGGTAGGTAAAGAAGCCTTTCTGAAATCTTGCCAATTGTCAAAGTAATTTAATGACAGTTAATGTTCATGCAATATATGGTTATAGCAATACTAGTAAAAAACAATGGATTTGAAAAAGAAGCATTTCCATTGGGACGCGTGTTGATGCTCTGGAGGTCGACAGAAAATTGACCTTCTCCAAAATACATCATATGATGTTTCATGTTGACGTTTATAGAAATATTGCGGATTCAAAAACACAAAGTTAAGCTCAATCGACAGCAGGTTTGGCGTAATGTTGATTTCCGCAGTTATAGTCAGTGTTGGGTGTAATTAGTTACTGTAATTTAAGGTATTAAAAGTAGTGTAATACATTATATGTAATACTTGTAATCATATTACAATTCCTGACTTTCAGTAAAAGTAATTACTTTTAAGTGCATTGCTTGGGATAAAAATATTTCTAAAAACACATTATTTAGAGTAATACAATTAAAATGTGAGATCATTCACATGTCTGTTTAGATTTCTGTGACATCTGAAGGGTGTGCGACAACAAACAAGGAGAAAATCGACATTATTTTGAATTTGTTGAGCGGAAGTGTTTTCGAAAGTAAATTAAAAGTAATTAGTAATGTGATTACTTTTAATTAAGTAAAAAGTAAAGTAATCAGATTATAATTTTAGAGTAGTTAGTCATTTGTAGTGGGTTACTTCTTTTTGTAATTTACACAACACAGGTTACAGTGAGACACTTTCAATGGAAGTCAATGTATCGTCATGGCAACTAACATGTAAAATTGGATGTAACTTTCCGCAGATGTGGTCAGTAAGTGATTTAATGACAGTAAAATCATGTTAACACACATATTGTTTACATCTTGTTACTATACTTTTGAAACAGTATTTTAATGTTTACAGATTAAACCCCATTGACTTGCATTGGAAGTGTCACACTGTAACAGTTGTTCTCACCGAAGGAAAAAAAAAAAAAAAAAAAAGGATTAAAACAATGTATCTAGATTAATTTCATCCAGAAATAAATGTTTTTATCCTTTGTCAGATGTCAAGGTTTATCAGTGAACTGGCTTAAACATACTCCAATGTACGCCTGATACAGGAAGTGACATCTGTCCCCTTGGTTGAGGGGTTCTGATATAACATTAAAACGCCTCCTGACAGCATTAGAGACGCTGGCCAGAACAGATTGGCCAAGTTTATGTAACACACACGCACACAAATGCTTTTTCTGTATGCTAAATAACTGTCTGACAACTCGGTAAATTATAAAATCGTCATGGAAACGCAATCTAGGCCGATTCTGAAAGGACAGAGCTGTCAGTCAATGCAAACAAACAGCAATTACTCACAAATACAGTCTCATGATTGTAGACAACTGCACAAACACAGATACACACAATGCTTGTTTGCACTAAATCAGTGTTTTCTTGCTGCAGTGCATCATCAGTGTTGCAGAGTAACAGGTCAGAATGGATGTATCGCTTGCCAAATGACATACAAATCACTATATTTATACAATGACCTCAAAAAACATGTTCACTTAAGTCACAGTGACAAGAGAGACGTTACTCTACACTTACACATGGAAATACATTCAGAATTAAATATGAATTAAAGTCTAGAAATGTCAACAAAAAAATCACTAACATAAGCTTGATGAAATAAAGCTTAATGCTTTCTACTTCTACTATTTTACGCATAATTATTGCAGTGAATTATTGAGGCTTAATGCCATTTTTATGGCATGTTGTTCTTAACAGTTGTCAGTGGAGGGTGCTGTTGTTTTTAACAACTGCTCCTGCTTGTGTCGGTCTCAATAAAGCTCATTTGGTATGTTCTGAAGGCGGGGTTTTGGAAAGAGGGGACGTGGCTAATCCAACAGCGGCATAGATGTGCAACAATCAAATTGAATGGGGAAAGACCGAAATCTCCAAAATGGTTGGTCAAGATTATGATCAAAGGACATTTTTAAAATCAGCAGTAAAATCTGACAACAATATAATCAGAAATGGTGCTTCTTTGGCACAGATCATGCTATTTTTCAGGTTGGTCCAGCTAATGTGCATGCACATTCTCGCGTTGATTGACAGACGATGTCTGTAACTAAAAGCTGATTGGCTCTTTTACCTGAAAGGCGGGACTGCCTTTCTACGTCCGCCATATTGAGAAGGGTATAGCTGCAGGCATTGCTCCAAATAGCCATTAAAGATATAGGGAGCCTCTAACCTGATCCTTTCCCTACCTTAACCCATTTGGAGTTGGTGCAACCCCCTTTTGGAGTAACTCCACCCCCTTTGGAGTAACCCCACCCTCTTTTGGAGGTTCCGCCCTAATTTGGAGGTTCCGCCCTTGGTATATTGGCTGTTCTGGTTGGTGTTAGTGTAGTTGAACCAAGATGAAAAGTGAGGTTGCAGTCAGCAGATGGGTTGGCTGGCATCACAAGGTCTGTCTTGGCAAGGTTGAGCTGGAGGTGACATTCCTTCATCCAGGCCAAAATATCTGTGAGATTGGCAGAGATGAGACAGTCGGGTCATCAGGGTGGAACGACAGGTAGAGCTGCATATCATCTGCGTAGCAGTGGTAGAAAAAGCCATGTGCCTCAGTGACTGGTCCCAGTGATGTTGT
>NC_068311.1:1058560-1063560 GCF_025860055.1 Xyrauchen texanus | reverse complement strand
TCCTATTTTTTTACTAGTACATTTTGATATTTTAAATGAGCATTTCCTCGAGTAGTGACGTCATTTTTCATATGTTTTTACAGACTTAATTACTACTATAAAAAACTAACTAGTAGTAATTATTTAGCTGATATCAAGAATTGAAAAGTGAAAACTGAACATGATTGAAAGTTGAATTGTGATAAGTAACCCCCCCGCTCTATATGCAAGTATCTTGATATAGAGAGTCTAATAAAGGCCGTAAATACGAGGTTCATACATACTTCTGAAACAGGACAGGCCCGTGGCGTAACTCTGCTGAAGTCCGGAGCTTTGACATTGTGTTGTGGATGCACTCAGATCCCCCTCAGGCGTTCACAGTGGGAGAGTCTGACTGCTGTAACATGCGTCAGTGGACTGAACCATCTCAACACTGCGGGGGCTCACATCAGTCAGCGCCGCTTCTCCAGAGAGTTTCTGTCACAGCAGATGTCACGATATAAGAGAACACAAACAGCATGTTAACTGCACAAACAGAAAATCACTTGAACAGAGACGAAATGGAGAAAAACTCTCAAGTGGAAATACTGTATAAATTATTTTACACGAAGGCGATGTGGGCGGGAAAAACAATATTAACCAATAATATCAAAGTATTACACACACGGTCCAATCAAATCCTGAGGGATGTAGTACATTTTCGGCTTCAGATGTCGTGTAAAATGCTTTGCAGATAATATTTCACACAGACTTTGTGTTAATCTCCTCGACATAATTAAAACAAAGTGTTTAAAAATATATAACAAACAGCTTTATTTGTCAACAAAAATAATGAGATGAAAAAAATTACTTACATTTGTTTTATTTGTTTAAATTATTCTAAGATGTTATTTTTCATTTTTTTAGTATTTGGTCTGTTACAGTTTGAAGCATGTTTTTGTCAGTTTGCACATTATCAATATACATAACATATATAAAATATGTTGTTTTTGTTATTTTACTCAGAGAAAAGCTAAAAAAAACTCATTTGGATGTTAAAATAGTAGCAACATTTAAAGAACATTTTCATCAAAACACACAAAAAAATATGATTGAAATACAATTTATTTATTTATTTTTTTTAAATCTGGTTGTGGTATGTAATTTTTACACTCATTTGGAGGTCAGTCTAAAAATATAGTTGCCTGAACATGAAAATTAGATTAAAAAATATATATATATTTTAACATCGTTTAACCCTTTAATCTCGGATTGGCCCACGAGAAGAAAAAATAAAGAATTGTCAAAATTGTAGTAAATACAGTCGTGACCAACATATAATATAAATCAGAAATGTTACGATTTGATCATTTATTTAAACAATTATTGCAATCAATGAAAACGTCAAACTGATCAAATATTCATGTGTCATATGTTGTTGGAAAGATCTTAGAGAGTAAAATACAACCAGATTATTTGTTTTACTCACAGATGAAAATATAGCGAGTAACAGCTAAATATATGTCTTTGACGATTGTGTTGAGTGTTGCTTATATGCCGCGTTTTCGCTTATAACTTCACAAAACTTAAATGGATCATAAAATATCACATATGATTATTTAGAGTCTGTGATTATCTTTCAATCGAGTCCACACACAAGATAATCAGATGTATAGATCATTAGATAATCCACATGAAGCACAATGTTACATATGACCACCAGGAGATGGCGCCAAATACACGACACAGACTCAATGATGACTCAAATGACACAGAATGAAACTCATTCTGTGAAATCTCATGACTAAAATCATGTCTGCATGCTATGCAAACCTTTAGTCATTGTTGTGTTTGCATGTGTAATTAGTTCTTATGTACAATTATTATCTTTTATTTGTTTGGAGATGTTTTTGGACACTATGATCAATTATATTTGTAATGTTGGAACTTTTGATCGCTTTGTCGTATCAACACAATATTATTCTCAGATACAGTCGACATGATTCAGAACAAAACAAAAGCAGTTTTTCGGAGCCGTCTTATTTACACCCAGAGATATTTAATGTCAAATCAGAAAAATAGGAAAAAAGTACATTTTTGGTTCAATTATTTTCTGTGATTTTTTCATCAGTTTCTTCGGCTGAGACTCTCAGAATGTGCCATAATCTATATCATAAAAAGCTGGCATGAGCTCAAATGTTTCAACATGTTGTTTTAAATCAGCTGAACGCTTTAAAAGTGATATTTTGGTTCTGAACGCAGTGATATGATTTACTCTCATTAACTGTGTCAGATCACGTTTTAAAGCCGTTTTAGCCGAGAACATCAAAGCTTCATAAATAACGAGTCCATCAGACCTGCAGAATATACAGCACACATGAAGACGATATTCTGTTCCAGACACATGAAGAAGCATTTATGAGCAGCTTTTATGATCTCAACAGGATCTGTATCTAGGAGATGTTTATATGGGAATGTTCGTGTGTGTGTGTGTGTGTGAGATATACAATGAGTGTGTGTGTGTGTGTGTGTGTGTGTGTGTGTGTGTGTCTGTGTGTGTGTCTGTGTGTGTTTTTGTGTGTTTGTGTGTGTGTTTGCTGAGAGGCAGATGGCGGGCAAGTCTCATATTGATTCCTGGAGAAGTGCAGGAATTACTGGGATCCCATCAGCTGCGCATGTGTGTGAGTGTGTGTGTGTGTGTGTGTGTGTGTGTGTGTGTGTATCACATTTCTCTGCCACTCTAATGCACAGCTAATGGAGCAACCTTCAGACAAACACAAACTCACTCACACACATAAATGCACGCACAAATCCCCAAACAAACACATACACATGCTCATAAAGCCAAAGTCAATCTTTGACAAGAGACACAGAAAACAAACTGACAGAGGAGAGACATGAAGAGAGAGAATAGTTGAGATATGACAGGACGACAGATGACAGCGCCGGAGAAGTCGACATGTTGTCGTAACGAGAGATAAAGACTTTAAATCAACAACAGAAACTGCTGATATTTCATCCCGTAAAGCCGCTTATGAAGAGCTGACATTCAGAGCTCTACACCGTTCACACATTCACAAACTTACAGGATTAATAACCCGAAAACTGCTGACACTGTTTCAGAGAGACTTTCTAGAGCTTTTGCACTTCAAATATACAAGTTACACTAATTACAGTCTGAATTTAGTTTCATTAGATACAAATTATCAAAGCTAGTCTGCGTTTAAAGAGCACTGGAATACTTATCAAACGAAAACATGATCATTAAAATACAATATACACAAGAGTTGGGGAGTAACAGAATACATGTCGTGGGCAGGGATGGATTATGACTTGCAAAGGCCCTGGGGCCAATTATCTCCAAGTGCCCCCTCCACCCAAATGTTGTTGCGAGTGGGGGGGGGGGTGTCATTGTTCATGCAGTCAAAGGCCCCCTGGTACTCAAGGGTCCCAGGTGGTCAAGGGCCCCTTCGTAGGCAAGGGGCCCCTGGTAGTCAAGGGCCCCTGGTAGTCAAGGGCCCCGTGGTAGTCAAGGGCCCCCTGGTAGCGAAGGGTCCCTTCCTAGTCAAAGGCCCCCTGGTATTCAAGGGCCCCAGGTGGTCAAGGGCCCCTTCGTAGTCAAGTGCCCCCTGGTAGTCAAGGGCCCCTTCATAGTCAAGGGCCCCCTGGTAGTCAAGGGCCCTCTGGTAGTCAAGGGCCCCATGGTAGTCAAGGGTCCCTTCATAGTCAAGGGCCCTCTGGTAGTCAAGAGCCCTCTGGTAGTCAAGGGCACCTCTGTGCAGTCAAGGGCACCTCTGTGCAGTCAAGGGCCCTCTGGTAGTCAAGGGCCCCATGGTAGTCAAGGGCCCCCTGGTAGTCAAGGGCCCCATGGTAGTCAAGGGCCCTCTGGTAGTCAAGGGCCCCTTCATAATCAAGGGCCCCCTGGTAGTCAAGGGTCCCTTCGTAGTCAAGGACCCTCTGGTAGTCAAGGGCACCTCTGGGCAGTCAAGGCCCCCCAGGTAGTCAAGGGCCCTCTGGTAGTCAAGGGCCCCCAGGTAGTCAACGGCGCCTCTGGGCAGTCAAGGGCCCCCTTGTAGTCAAGGTTACCTCTGGGCAGTCAAGTGCCCCCTGGTAGTCAAGGGCGCCTCTGGGCAGTCAAGGGCCCCCTGGTAGTCAAGGGTACCTCTGGGCAGTCAAGTGCCCCCTGGTAGTCAAGGGCCCCCTGGTAGTCAAGGGTACCTCTAGGCAGTCAAGTGCCCCCTGGTAGTCAAGGGCCCCTTCGTAGTCAAGGGCCCCCTGGTAGTCAAGGGAACCTCTGGGCAGTCAAGGGCCCCCTGGCAGTCAAGGGCCCTCTGGTAGTCAAGGGCCCCTTCATAGTCAAGGGCCCTCTGGTAGTCAAGGTCCCCTTCGTAGTCAAAGGCCCCCTGGTATTCAAGGGCCCCCAGGTAGTCAAGGGCCCCTTCGTAGTCAAGGGCCCCCTGGTATTCAAGGGCCCCCAGGTAGTCAAGGGCCGTCTGGTAGTCAAGGGCACCATTGGCCCAGTCGATAATCTGTCCCTAGTAGTGGGATTACGTATTTCAAACACTAAATATTAGCAACTGTATTCCACTACATTTACAATTTAAATAGTAATCAGAATACAGTTACTTTCAAAAAGTATTTTGATGACTTAAAACAGGGGTGTCCAAACTTTTTCTACTGGGGGCCAGATGCAAACAGAAACAGGGTGTTTCGCAGGACGCGTCGTTGTAATCATTCCAAATAAAAGGCTAGATGCCACTATATTATATATTATGTATGTTGCAGCGATGCAGGGTCACAAATGAGCAAAAATCCCCCTAAAAGTGACAAAAAGTTAAAAAAAAAAATGTTATGCCATCTGATATAGTTCTTTAAGAGTAGCATTTTACATGCTCACATAAAATATGTTTTAAATAATACGTACTCTGTAATCTGTAGTGGATTACTTTTAAAAGTAACCCTCACAACCTTGTAAATGACTGAACTGGTGATTTTTAGAGGATGTTTGAAGTTCAGCACATTCACATCAACACACATTTACA
>NC_068311.1:1016060-1023560 GCF_025860055.1 Xyrauchen texanus | reverse complement strand
AGAATAGAGTACAGTAGAATAGAGTAGAATAGAGTACAGTAGAATAGAATAGAGTAGAGTAGAATAGAGTACAGCAGAATAGAGTAGAATAGAGTACAATAGAATAGAATAGAGTAGAATAGAGTACAGTAGAATAGAGTAGAACAGAGTAGAGTAGAATAGAGTACAGTAGAATAGAGTAGAATAGAGTACAGTAGAATAGAGTAGAATAGAGTACAGTAGAATAGAGTAGAGTAGAATAGAGTAGAGTAGAATAGAGTACAGTAGAGTACAGTAGAATAGAGTACAGTAGAATAGAGTAGAGTAGAATAGAGTAGAATAGAGTACAGTAGAATAGAGTACAGTAGAATGGAGTAGAATAGAGTACAGTAGAATAGAGTACAGTAGAATAGAGTAGAATAGAGTACAGTAGAATAGAGTACAGTAGAATAGAGTAGAATAGAGTACAGTAGAATAGAGTACAGTAGAATAGAGTAGAATAGAATAGAGTAGAATAGAGTACAGTAGAATAGAGTACAGTAGAATACAGTAGAATAGAGTACAGTAGAATAGAGTACAGTAGAATAGAGTAGAGTAGAATAGAATAGAGTAGAGTAGAGTACCGTATTGAGTGATGAAGTGAATGCAGCGCTCCACTATCACAGGAATATTGGCCTCCGTCAGCTGCTGTTGACTCAGTGTGTCTCCTGAACTTCCTGCTGCTCTCTGGATCGCCGTCGCCCAGCCCTGAAAATCCAACTTCCTCTCGCCCTCGATGTACAGCGTCCTGCGGAGACAGTCCTGCTCATCAACACCCCGTCACTCACATACTAAAGTAAAGTGTGAAAGTGTTCGAGCTGCTCACCTGCCTCTCTCCACTAGAACTAGAACTTCATTCTCCGGCTGGATCGCTGGAGAACAAACACAACGTATTGATCACAAATGAGTCTCTGGTCTGTTCTGATCGGGTCACGGATGTTCTTCATATGTTATGAGATACAAAAGATAAAACGGTCTGTGTGACTCACAGAGCTCCAGGAGTTTCTGCAGGTCGACGGTCTCATCTCTGGGATGTTCGTCCAGCCGTATGTGTAGATTCGACCCCACCAGACAGAACCAGGCCAGTCTGGAGGTCTCTAGATTCAGACCGTCTTTATAACGCAGTCGGCCGATGCGCTCAAAGTCTTTTAGTAACAGATCCTCCGCTCCGGCTGGAATAAATGACTGTAAAATACAGGGACAAAAAGAAACGTCATTTTATTAAGATGCCTTTCAAACCCGAGACCGCCGACCCAGGACAGAACAGAGTGTGGTTACCTTAGCGATGGATTTGACCCACTCACGCATGGTTTCTGGATGATCGGTGCCGAACAGATACAAGCGCTCAGTGTCAGTGTACAACACAAATGTGTGATCATACCTGACACAAACAAACAACAACAAATGAAGAAAGGAATGCCAAATAACATTCATAAAGATTTACATTTTAGCAGTCCCCACAAAAGGGGTGAATTTCATAAACCTGGATAAAAAAATATTTTTTTTAAAAGATAAAATAAGAAATAATATTTTTCATTTTAGGACAAATGTGACAGTATTTTCATGACAAGTATGCCATTTAATTCCCAAAGTCTCATTACTGTAATGTGGACAATACAGACTATACAGACAGACAGACAGACAGACATAGAGAAAATGAAGAGTGTAAAACAGACAGACAGAAAGACAGACAGAGAGATAACGAGTAAAACAGAGACAGACAGACATAGAGAAAATGAAGAGTGTAAAACAGACAGACAGACAGACGACATAGAGAAAATGAAGAGTGTAAAACAGACAGACAGACAGACAGACATAGAGAAAATGAAGAGTGTAAAACAGACAGACAGACAGACAGACATAGAGAAAATGAAGAGTGTAAAACAGACAGACAGAAAGACAGACAGAGAGATAACGAAGTGTAAAACAGACAGACAGACAGACATAGAGAAAATGAAGAGTGTAAAACAGACAGACAGACAGACAGACTGACAGACAGACAGACATAGAGAAAATGAAGAGTGTAAAACAGACAGACAGAAAGACAGACAGAGAGATAATGAAGTGTAAAACAGACAGACAGACAGACAGACAGACATAGAGAAAATGAAGAGTGTAAAACAGACAGTCAGACAGACAGACAGACTGACAGACAGACAGACAGACATAGAGAAAATGAAGAGTGTAAAACAGACAGGCAGAAAGACAGACAGAGATAATGAAGTGTAAAACAGACAGACAGACAGACAGACAGACATAGAGAAAATGAAGAGTGTAAGACAGACAGACAAAAAGACAGACAGAGAGATAATGAAGTGTAAAACAGACAGACAGACAGACAGAGAAAATGAAGAGTGTAAAACAGACAGACAGAAAGACAGACAGAGAGATAATGAAGTGTAAAACAGACAGACAGACAGACAGACTGACAGAAAGAGACAGACAGATAGAAAATGAAGAGTGTAAAACAGACAGACAGAAAGACAGACAGACAGACTGACAGACAGACAGACATAGAGAAAATGAAGAGTGTAAAACAGACAGACAGAAAGACAGACAGAGAGATAATGAAGTGTAAAACAGACAGACAGACAGACAGACAGACATAGAGAAAATGAAGAGTGTAAAACAGACAGACAGACAGACAGACTGACAGACATAGAGGAAATGAAGAGTGTAAAACAGACAGACAAAAAGACAGACAGAGAGATAATGAAGTGTAAAACAGACAGACAGACAGACAGACAGACAGAGAAAATGAAGAGTGTAAAACAGACAGACAGAAAGACAGACAGAGAGATAATGAAGTGTAAAACAGACAGACAGACAGACAGACAGAGACAGACAGACAGAAAATGAAGAGTGTAAAACAGACAGACAGACAGAGAGATAATGAAGTGTAAAACAGACAGACAGACTGACAGACAGAGACAGACAGATAGATAGAAAATGAAGAGTGTAAGACAGACACAGACAGACAGACAGACAGACAGACAGAGACAAACTGAAAATAAAGAGTGTAAAACAGACAGACAGAAAGACAGACTGAAAATGAAGAGTGTAACACAGACAGACAGAAAGACAGACAGACAGACAGACAGACAGACTGAAAATGAAAAGTGTAAAACAGACAGACAGAAAGACAGACAGACAGACAGACAGACAGACTGAAAATGAAAAGTGTAAAACAGACAGACAGAAAGACAGACAGACAGACAGACAGACAGACAGAAAGACAGGCTGAAAATGAAGAGTGTAAAACAGACAGACAGACAGACAGACTGAAAATGAAGAGTGTAACACAGACAGACAGACAGACTGGAAATGAACAGTGTAACACAGACAGACAGAAAGACAGACAGACAGACTGAAAATGAAAAGTGTAAAACAGACAGACAGACAGACAGACAGAAAGACTGAAAATGAAGAGTGTAAAACAGACAGACAGACAGACAGACTGAAAATGAAGAGTGTAAAACAGACAGACAGAAAGACAGATAGACAGACAGAAAGACAGGCTGAAAATGAAGAGTGTAAAACAGACAGACAGAAAGACAGACAGACAGACAAAGAGACAAACTGAAAATAAAGAGTGTAAAACAGACAGACAGACAGACAGACTGAAAATGAAGAGTGTAACACAGACAGACAGAAAGACAGACAGACAGACAGACAGACTGAAAATGAAGAGTGTAACACAGACAGACAGAAAGACAGACAGACAGACAGACAGACTGAAAATGAAGAGTGTAAAACAGACAGACAGACAGAAAGACAGACTGAAAATGAACAGTGTAAACAGACACAGACAGACAGACAGACAGACAATGTGACCTGGACATGTTTTCGTGAGATTCTTTCAAAATCACTTAATAAGGGCCAATGATGAGATTACCCATGAGTCTCAGCGGGGTCGACGGCGAGACACATGATCTCTCTCATCTTCAGTCCGCCATTTGGTGTCGCGTTTTTATCACTTTCATAGTAGCTAAAATTGCCGTCATTCAGAACACACCAGCGCCGACTGAACTCTGACAGAGAGACATCAAACAAACGATCAAATATAATAAAAAAACAGAACAATTAAAGTTGAGAGGAAGTGACAGCTTCCACAGTTGCTAAATGTCACTGAACTTGTGAACTAAAGTGTCTTTCGCCCAATAAGGACAGGGTAATAACTGTTGCCATAATGGTGCAGCTCAACTTCTCCAGCACGAAAGGTTCAGCTTTGATGCTCACCTTCTTTGCCCTTCTTCTCTGTGATTGGTCGAGTCATGGAGGCGGTCTTAAAAAGGAAGCCATTATGCGTGATGGAGGGCGGGGCCATGTAGTGCACTGTATCTATGGCAACCTTCAGCTCTGACCTTGGGAGCTCTGTAGGTCAAAGGGGCAATGGTCACAAGGTGAAATCGATATGCGGTGCATGGCAACAGTTGTCATAGTAACGGTCTCTGTGGAACACACCTGTGTTGCGGTTCTGGTTGAGAAACTCCACCTGCAGGTTTTGGCCGTGATGTTGCGCCAGGGCGATCGGCGTTGGCAGATTAGGGTCGCCCGTGTCACAGTTCAAATCAGCGCCGCAGAAAACCAATGCCAACGTCTCGCACACATCGCTGGACTGAACGTTAATACACAACGCCTACAGAGAGGGGGACAACACATCAAACCATCATTAACCAGTGATGTCAGATCACAAGAATTTACATCTGTGGATGTGAACATGTGCGGATCATCTTTCTGATGATCTCAGAAGCAGGGATGTTCAGTGCAACAGTGTTGTTCACATTTGCCATTAAACATTTTTGTTGGATCATTTTCACATACAGTTGCAAGGAAAAGTATGTGAACCCTTTGGAATTACCTGTATTTGTGTATACATTTGTCTTAAAATCTGATTTGATCTTCATCTAAGTTACAATAATGAACAAACACAATCTGATTTAACTAATAACACACTAATTATGGTGTTGTTATTGTACATATTAAATACATCATTCAAAAATTTACAATGTAGGCTGGAAAATGTATGTGAACCCCTAGGCTAATAATGCCAACAAAAAATTATTAAAGTCAGGAGTTGGCAAACCTGGCATTGAGTTAATGAAATGAGATTGTCGGTGTGGGTTAGAGCTACTTTGACTTATAAAAAGCACTCAAATATTTTGAGTTTGCTATTCACAAGACGCGTCTGCTGATGTGGAAACAAGAGATCTCAGAAGATCTACGATTAAGAATTGCTGCTTTGGAGATGATTTAGAACTATAGGTACTCTCTCTAGAAGTGGCCGTTAGATATTCATCTGTCCACAGTGAGACAAACTGTCTATAAATGGAGATGATTTAGTACTATAGGTACTCTCACTAGAAGTGGCCATTAGATATTCATCTGTCCACAGTTAGACAAACTGTCTATAAATGGAGATGATTTAGAACTATAGGTACTCTCTCTAGAAGTGGCCGTTAGATATTCATCTGTCCACAGTTAGACAAACTGTCTATAAATGTTGATGATTTAGTACTATAGGTCCTCTCTCTAGAAGTGGCCGTTAGATATTCATCTGTCCACAGTGAGACAAACTGTCTATAAATGGAGATGATTTAGTACTATAGGTACTCTCACTAGAAGTGGCCATTAGATATTCATCTGTCCACAGTTAGACAAACTGTCTATAAATGGAGGTGATTTAGTACTATAGGTACTCTCACTATAAGTGGCCGTTAGATATTCATCTGTCCACAGTTAGACAAACTGTCTATAAATGGAGGTGATTTAGTACTATAGGTACTCTCACTATAAGTGGCCGTTAGATATTCATCTGTCCACAGTTAGACAAACTGTCTATAAATGGAGATGATTTAGTACTATAGGTACAAAAATGGAGATGATTTAGTACTATAGGTACTCTCTCTAGAAGTGGCCATTAGATATTCATCTGTCCACAGTTAGACAAAATATCTATAAATGGAGATGATTTAGTACTATAGGTACTCTCTCTAGAAGTGTCCGTTCGATATTCATCTGTCCACAGTTCAAGTTCAAGTTCATTTTATTTATATAGCACATTTTATAACAGCCACAAGAGGCCAAAGAGAACAAGTGCGTTTTTAAAAGTGACTTAAAAGAAATCACAGAAGGGGCTATCTGAACCTCCAAGGGCAAATTGTTCCACAACCGAGGCCCAACCACAGAAAAGGCTCGATCCCCTCTACGTTTAAGTCTGCATTGAGGAACTTGTAACAGATTTTTTCACCTGATCTCAGACTTCTTGGCCAGTGTAAGGTTGAAGCAGTTCAGTTAGGTAGCTAGGCTTGGTTGCATAGAGCTTTGTACACAAATAACAGGATTTTAAACTCAGTTCTGAAATGAATGGGCAACCAGTGAAGAGACCTCAGAATTGGGGTGATGTGGTCACTTTTCCGACCATTTGTGAGGAATCTTGCAGCGGCATTTTGCACCAGTTGAAGACGAGCTGTTTGCGTTTTCGAGATACCGCAGTAAAGTGAATTGCAGTTATCTACACGTGTGGTGATAAAAGCATGAACAGCCATCTCAAGGGTTTTGTGATTAAGAAAAGGTTTGACTTTTGACAACAGCCGCAGGTTGTCAGTTACACAAACTGTCTATAAATGGAGGTGATTTAGTACTATAGGTACTCTCTCTAGAAGTGGCCGTCAGATATTCATCTGTCCACAGTTAGACAAACTGTCTATAAATGGAGATGATTTAGTACTATAGGTACTCTCACTAGAGGTGGCCGTCAGATATTCATCTGTCCACAGTTAAACAAACTGTTTATAAATGGAGATGATTTAGTACTATAGGTACTCTCTCTAGAAGTGGCCGTTAGATATTCATCTGTGCACAGTGATACAAACTGTTTATAAATGGAGATGATTTAGTACTATAGGTACTCTCTCTAGAAGTGGCCGTTAGATATTCATCTGTGCACAGTGATACAAACTGTTTATAAATGGAGATGATTTAGTACTATAGGTACTCTCTCTAGAAGTGGCCATTAGATATTCATCTGTGCACAGTGATACAAACTGTTTATAAACGGAGATGATTTAGTACTATAGGTACTCTCTCTAGAAGTGGCCGTTAGATATTCATCTGTGCACAGTGATACAAACTGTTTATAAATGGAGATGATTTAGTACTATAGGTACTCTCTCTAGAAGTGGCCGTTAGATATTCATCTGTCCACAGTTAGACAAACTGTCTATAAATGGAGATGATTTAGTACTATAGGTACTCTCTCTAGAAGTGGCCGTTAGATATTCATCTGTCCACAGTTAGACAAACTGTTTATAAATGGAGATGATTTAGTACTATAGGTACTCTCTCTAGAAGTGGCCGTTAGATATTCATCTGTCCACAGTGAGACAAACTGTCTATAAATGGAGATGATTTAGTACTATAGGTACTCTCTCTAGAAGTGGCCGTTAGATATTCATCTGTCCACAGTTAGACAAACTGTCT
>NC_068311.1:1003560-1006060 GCF_025860055.1 Xyrauchen texanus | reverse complement strand
ATATGCGAGACAGAACGTTGATGGTCGTGATTGGTTGTTACCTGCACATCGCTTACAGAAAACCACGGCCAGGTTGATCGACGCCCACTCGGGTTTAACAGCGCCGCAGTCTGCACACATCTGATTGGACGGCTCCGACCAGATCCGCTCAGCAACTTCATAATTGGACAATGCCTCTGCGATAGACTCGCGCATCGCCTCCACCCACTGATCCTTCAACTGGTCCGAATCTGCACTGAAACTAAAGACAAACGAGAGTTAAACAGTGTTCTGGGAGTCCGATTTCACTTGACAATATAAGAAGAACATCCATATGAGCAGTTATGAATCAATAAAAGTATTTATGTAAATGAATGAGCATCTCACCTGAATATGCGGTACGGTGTGGTCAGATCAAACGCTCTTCGGTCCACCTCTTTCACATTACCAACATTCATATCAATTGAGGTGATTCCTATTCCCAAACGATATTCCTACACATTTCAGAGAGCGTAAACATTGATCAGAAGAGTACAAGTGCCATACTACTATTAATGTCTGTGCAGTATGCATTAACAGAGCAGCTTTACTCGCTTTATATACGACAAAGCAATCAAAAGTTCCAACATTACAAATATAATGTATCATAGTGTCCAAAAACATCTCCAAACAAATAAAAGATAATAATTGTACATAAGAACTAATTACACATGCAAACACAACAATGACTAAAGGTTTGCATAGCATGCACACATGATTTTAGTCATGAGATTTCACAGAATGAGTTTCATTCTGTGTCATTTGAGTCATCATTGAGTCTGTGTCGTGTATTTGGTGCCATCTCCTGGTGGTCATATGTAACATTGTGCTTCATGTGGATTATCTAATGATCTATACATCTGATTATCTTGTGTGTGGACTCCATTGAAAGATAATCACAGACTCTAAATAATCATATGTGATGTTTTATGTTCTGTTTATGTTTTGTGAAGTTATAAGTGATTTAAGCAACACCAACATAATCGTCAAAGACATATATTTAGCTGTTACTCGCTATATTTTCATCTGTGAGTAAAACAAATAGTCTGGTTGTATTTTACTCTTTGAGATCTTTCCAACGACATATGACACATGAATATTGACGAGTTTTGACGTTTTGAGTGATTATAATAATACGTAGTGCACATTAGGGGTGTAAAAGTATGACATTTTTACGGTATGACAACAATCACAAAAATGACCACAGTATCACAGTATTGAGGTGCATGGATGATTTTATTAGCAGTTTAATATTTAGTTATGAAATATGTCTGATAATCGCACAGATAAATATATTTCAGATATAACCAATTCTTGAACTTTATTTTGGATTTCTTCAATGTTAATTCTTAAAATTTTGATCTTGAACATCAGGATTCTCTTAATGCGACAAGGTAAAAAAGAGAAAATAAAAACGTTAAATATATATAAATATATATATATTTTTGCAACATGTACAGTTGTCAGATGATTATAACGAAAACATATTTTGTTATCGTTATTTTATAATTTATGATATTGTTAAAATGTGTCATTATTATGGCTTGGGATAACACTTCCGATATGCTTTTCTATGCATTTTGTAATTACTTGCATTTGTGATTTAATTTCATTCTAATCAATTCCTACTGAAAAAATATGATTCATTTGCAGTTTATTTATCGCCATTTTGTCCAATACTGTCAATTGTTTCACTGTTAAAGTTATGAAATTTGGCACACAGATAGAGGACAGTCTAATGTGTCACCACAGCACATTTTTGCTCATAACTTCTGAACATTTTGTCATAAAATCATCAAATTGGTCTCATTACATTCGCAGTCCAAGCAAGTCCAACAATATGGAAAATTATCCTATGTTGCCCATTTTGGATGTCGGCCATTTTTAATTTAGTCATAAAATGCAGTATTTTACCAACGACTTGGCATACCATTACGAATCTTGGAATGTGTCTTTGGAACCATGCTCTGAAGGTACTCAAGAAGTTTCGGGACAGCGCCACCTTGTGGTAAAAATGATAATACTATTTCTAAAAAAGCTAATAGCGATTGACTCCTTTCGCCTACAGTCATGAGACTGGTCTTGATAGATTCTGTGGTTCATGCCGAGAACAATGATCCCAATTATGTCATGATCGGGCACACTTCCTGTCCGCCATTTTTAAATGTTTTGAAAAGCAACTTTTTCGAACTCGTCCTAGACTGTTTGTCCGATTTGCACGAAAATTGGCCTGCATCATCTAAAGGCACTCACGACAAAAAAAAACATAACATTTTGATAAATTAAACTGTTTTCGAATGACACTTCGACGAATTTGACGAAGAATGCGCAAAATGTAACTTGAGGCTGTATCTCCGCAACGCTTTGAGGGATTGGGACGAAACTTGGTATGTTTTGGCGCACTGCCCCCTACTGGTCATGAGATATGAAAAAAAGCACATTTTTGCTCATAACTTCTGAACAGTTTGTCATAAAATCATCA